>NC_069504.1:881886760-882082698 GCF_027579735.1 Bombina bombina
GGAATCTGATGTATTTGGCTGAAGCCAACTGAGGCCACGCCTGAAGCGCATTGAATATTGCTCTCAATTCCAGAATATTGATTGGAAGTAGAGACTCCACCTGAGTCCATACACCCTGAGCCTTCAGGGAATTCCAGACTGCACCCCAGCCCAGGAGGCTGGCGTCCATTGTCACTATCACCCACGAGGGTCTGCAGAAACACGTCCCCTGGGACAGATGATCCAGTGACAACCACCAAGAAGAGAGTCTCTGGTCTCTTGATCCAGATTTATCTGAGGAGATAAATTTGCATAGTCCCCATTCCACTGTCTGAGCATGCACAGCTGCAGTGGTCTGAGATGAAAACGAGCAAACGGAATGATGTCCATTGCCGCTACCATTAATCCAATTACCTCCATACACTGAGCCACTGATGGCCGAGGAATGGACTGAAGGGCTCGGCAAATATTTAGAATCTTTGATTTTCTGATCTCCGTCAGAAATATCTTCATGTCTACAGAGTCTATCAGAGTTCCCAAGAAGGGAACCCTTGTCCGTGGAACTAGTGAACTCTTTTCTAGGTTCACCTTCCAACCGTGAGTTCTCAGAAAGGACAACACTGTGTCTGTATGAGATTTCGTCAGATGTTAAGTCGACGCCTGAATTAAAATATCGTCCATATAAGGCGCCACTGCTATGCCCCGCAGTCTGAGAACCTCCAAAAGGGACCCTAGAACCTTTGTGAAGATCCTGGGTGCTGTGGCCAACCCGAAGGGAAGAGCCACAAACTGAAAATGTTTGTCCAGGAAGGCAAACCTTAGGAACTGATGATGATCCTTGTGAATAGGGATATGAAGGTATGCATCCTTCAAGTCCACGGTAGTCATATATTGACCCTCCTGGATGATTGGTAAGATTGTTCGTATATAGTTGTTATACTGTATTATAAAATACTTTATTTCTAACAAGTTATAAAAAGTAATGTTGCTCCTTTGATAATTCTGTCTAAAAGTTGAAGCTCAAACTTAAGGCAGAGTATCAGTGAGCTGTTACTATAATGTGGTGAGATTGAGGGTTATATCTTATATGGAATATAAACCTGATTAAACATATAGATTACAGAAAACACTATAGGTTCAGTGAATTCAATGATGAAAAATATGTATAATGAATAAATGATAAGAAATGAGAATATAACAGGATAAGTGGAATATCAAGTTACAGTCCGTTTTTCACACACTCACTCAGAAAGGCATAATTCCCCTTGATAATGTTAAGAGTAGAAATGTCATAGGAAATACTTGTGGATCACTAGGTATACACTTAGCCAGCAATAAACTAGAGAGGAATCAAATATACCTTCGGTTAATATTAGAGTTAGAAAGTACAGACCGTGATCTGATGTTCAGAGCAGCAGAGCGTTGTGGCGTGGCAGCGGTAGCTCCGACTGAGCGAGTGTGACTCACTTCCGGTTTCGGCGAGGAGGCAGCTGGAGCGCTGCAAGGGAGAATTGTGACAGCCTGCGATTACCCAAGGAAAGCAAAGTTGAGCAGGTAATGCAGGTTGTCCGTAAAGACTGGAAAACAGATTGCAGGTAGTTCCAGAGGGTTTTCCTAGGCGAGAGGTGAACCTGAAATAATCAAAAAGAGTAGCCAGCAAGGTAAAGAGAATGTTTCTCCTGAGAGGAAACATCAATTATCAGGCAGTGAAAAAAAGGCCTGATGGGAATTAAATAGGGAGAGAGGATGGTGGGAGGGATATGCCTTAAAGGTATATCACATCTCCCCCCCCCCTCAAGGGACCATTCCAGAAGACCCTAGATGAGGTTTGAAAGGATATTCGTGGTGAAATCGCCGCACCAATACAGGTGCATGGACCTCCGAATGGGGTTGCCACGAATTCTCTTCCGGACCGTATCCTTTCCATTTGACCAAATACTCCAAGCGTCGGTGTCGTAAACGAGAATCAAGATTCCTCTCTACCTCGAATTCCTCCTGACCATCAATCAAAATCGGTGCTGGAGGAACTAAATGTTGTCTTGAAGGGTCCGATTTATATGGCTTTAATAGAGAAACATGAAATGAATTATGTATCCTAAAGTCCTTTGGCAGGGTTATACGGACTGCATTCTCGTTTATGATTTTTTCAATAAGGGAATGGACCTAGAAATTGGTTAGCTAGTTTCTTGCTAGGTAATTGTAGTTTGAGATGTTTGGTGGATAAAAGGACAAGATCACCGATCTCATATTTAGGGGTTTCTCTGTGTTTTTGGTCGTAATATCTCTTCTGTCTTTCTTTTGCGTCGTGAAGATGGGTTTTTAAAATGTCCAACCTTTGTTGTAAAGATGATGTGTAATCTGTAGCACATGGAGAGTTAACTGTTACCTTTGACAAAGTAATAGAGATTGGGTGATAACCATAAGTTGCGTAGAATGGAGTCATTTTAGTGGAAGATGACATTGAATTATTATAGGAGAATTCTGCTAATGGTAAGTATGCGACCCAATCATCCTGTAAATGAGTAATGTAACATCTTAGATATTGTTCGAGAGTTTGGTTTAACCTCTCAGTTAATCCATTCGTTTGAGGATGGAAAGCAGTTGAAAACCTGACATCAATCTGCAAGATCTTGCATAAGGACCTCCAGAAGGCTGAGGTGAACTGAGTTCCCCTGTCAGATATTATGACTTCGGGTATACCATGTAAGCGTACAATGGAATCTATAAAAGCTGTAGCTGTTGTCCTTGCATTAGGAAGAGACTTCAATGGAATAAAATGAGCGAGTTTGGTTAAATGGTCTACAACAACAAATATTGTGTTGTATGTTTGTGAGAGTGGTAAATCAACAATGAAATAAATCGAGATTGTTGTCCAGGGCTTATCAGGTATTGGTATGGATGCTAATAATCCAATTGGCTTTTTATGGTCTAATTTATTCCTTGCACAAATATCGCAATAAGAGACATAATTGGTAATATACTGTTCCATATGTGGCCACCAGAAATATCTTCTCGTGAGTTCAATAGTTTTTTGTATGCCTGTATGACCTGATAGGACATTGTCATGTGTATAGGTTAAGACAGTTTTCCGTAAGGGATCTGGTACATAGAGTTTGTTTTTGTGATAATATAGGCCTGTGGTTGTATCTTTTATACATGAGTTGGGTATATTTGGGTCAGTTGTGAGTGCAGTTAGTACTTCAATTTCGAATGTGGTAAAACATCCTATTATCTTTTGTTGTGGGATAATTGGGGATGCTAAGATCTTATCATTATGGTTATCATGTTGTCTAGATAAAGCATCAGCTTTCAAGTTTAGAACCCCTGGTTTATATGTTAATTTGAAATTGAAACGATCAAGAAAAAGAGACCAACGAACTTGGCGGGCAGAGAGAGTCTTATTTTTCTTTAGGTACTCTAAATTTTTATGATCAGTATAAATCGTGAATGGTACTTCAGTGCCCTCTAACAAGTGTCTCCAATGTTCCAAAGAGTTCTTAATGGCTAATAACTCTTTGTCCCCAATACTATAATTTCTTTCAGCTGGTAAGTATGTTCTTGAGTAAAAGGCAATAGGATGTAAGAGAGTGGATGCTTTATCGTGTTGTGATAAAACTGCGCCTATACCAGAATTGGAGGCATTTACCTCTAAAACAAAAGGTTGTTGATAGTCTGGTAGAGTCAAAACAGGGGCAGTTGAGAAACAATTCTTTAAGGCGTCAAAAGCCTTTTGGGTCTCCTCAGTCCAGAGATATCTTATCTTACTACTGGTTAGAGAAGTAAGAGGTTTCACTATAACAGAAAAGTTATGAATGAATTTTCTGTAAAAATTTGTAAAACCTAAGAATCTTTGCAATGCCTTTACGGTAGTGGGAGTGGGCCAATCTAAAATGGCTTTAATTTTGTCTGAATCAATGCTTATTGTATTGGGTGTTATGATGTAACCTAGGAATTGGTTTACGTGGAAAATACACTTTTCTTGTTTTGCATATAGTTTGTGTTCTTTTAGTCTTGTGAGAACCCATCTAACATGTTTTTCGTGATCTGATAAGGTACGTGAGTAGACTAAAATGTCATCTAAATATATGATGACACAAACGTCAATCAAATCATGGAATATTTCGTTTATGAAATGCTGAAAGGTTGCCGGAGCATTGCATAAACCGAAAGGCATGACGTTGTATTGGTAGAGACCGTATCTGGTGCGGAAAGCAGTTTTCCACTCGTCTCCATCTTTTATTCGAATTAAATTATATGCACCCTTCAGATCAAGTTTAGTAAAAATTGTGGCATCAGTAAGTCTTTCTAATAGTTCAGGAATCAAAGGTAAAGGATAGCGATTCTTTACTGTGATACTGTTTAAAGCCCTATAATCTATGATTGGTCTTTGAGTGCCATCTTTGTTTTTAACAAAAAACATGCCTGCGGCTGCCGGTGATGTGGAATGTGTGATAAACCCCTTTTTTAGATTTTCATCTAAATACAAACGTAAATCCTTAAGCTCTTTTTGGGACATGGGATATATTCTTCCATGAGGTATTTGTGAGCCAGGGATTAATTCAATGGGGCAATCAAAAATTCTATGAGGTGGAAGATTCTCCGCCTCTTTTAAATTAAAGACATCCACCAAATCCTGATAAACCTCCGGAATACTCTGTATCTGAGCTATGTGTGTATGTGGAAAACATGTCTTTAGACAATATTCTGATTGCAACTTTAATTGATGGAGTGACCAATCTATATGAGGATTATGGGTCTTTAACCATTTGTAACCAAGTACTATGGTATGCATAGCAATTGGGAGGATATCAAATGATAAATATTCAGTGTGGCCATTAGTAGTTGTGATCAATAAAGGTATAGTATGGTGTGTTATAGGTCCATGTTGTATTGAAGAACCATCAATTAATTTTACAAACACAGGGATTTGCTTGCACACCGTGGGTATTTTATTAACTAATACATAATCAGTGTTGATATACACCCCTGAAGCCCCAGAGTCAATGAATGCTTCATTCTGAAGATTGTTTTGGTCCCACTGTAGAGAGAGAGAGATAGTTAGTTGATTAGTAAGATCAGTTTTAATATGTTCTAAGGTAACATTCTTACCCCTTTTTTGTTTGTCCAATAAAGGGCAATCCGAGACAGCATGGTCTTTCTTTCCACAGTACATGCAAAGGTTTGAAAGTCTCCTTCTAGTCTTTTCTTCAAGGGTCAAGGGACCCCTTATTGCACCTATTTCCATAGGTGTTGTTTTATCATGATGAGAGGTAGTTGGGTAATTTTGCCTAGGAAGGGACTCAAATCCTCCCTTTTCAGCTTTTCGTTCTCTGATTCGTCTGTCAAGGGTAGTACTAAGTTTAATCAAAGCAGAGAGAGTTTCTGGCATGTCAAGGCGGGAAAGCTCGTCCTTTAGGACTTCCGATAACCCCAGTCTAAATTGGTTTCGGAGACTGACCTCATTCCACTGAGAGTCAGTCGGCCATAATTGGAAATCCGTGGTATACTCTTCCACAGTACGCTTTCCCTGCTTAAGGGAGCGAAGCTTGGTCTCTGCTATTAGCTGTGTGTGAGTATCCTCATATAACTCAGAAATAGCAGCAAAGAAATCCTGTAGGGAATCAAGGATAGGATTGTTTGATTCAAAAAATCTGTTTGCCCAGGTGCGGGGCTCTCCTGAGAGGTAGGAGATGGTAGTGCAGACTTTCAATCTTTCAGTGTGATATGTGCGAGGTTTTAAAGTAAATAGTAGAAAACAGGAATTTTTGAAATCTCTGAAAGTCGATCTCTTGCCTGAAAAAGGAATTGGGGGTTGTACTTGTGGTTCTGGGATTTCAGAGGGTTTGGGTGTTAAACAGTCTTTTACTAAAGCTTTTAACGTTGTGGTCTCTGCATGTACCTCTGTTAGGCCACGAGCTAGATAATATAATTTATGCTTACCTGATAAATTCATTTCTCTTGTAGTGTAGTCAGTCCACGGGTCATCCATTACTTATGGGATTATATCTCCTCCCTAGCAGGAAGTTGCAAGAGGGAAACACCCAAGCAGAGCTGCTATATAGCTCCTCCCCTCACGTGTCATATCCAGTCATTCGACCGAAACCAGACGAGAAAGGAGAAACTATAGGGTGCAGTGGTGACTGGAATTTAATTAAAATTTAGACCTGCCTTAAAAGACAGGGCGGGCCGTGGATTGACTACACTACAAGAGAAATGAATTTATCAGGTAAGCATAAATTATATTTTCTCTTGTTAAGTGTAGTCAGTCCACGGGTCATCCATTACTTATGGGATACCAATACCAAAGCTAAAAGTACACGGATGACGGGAGGGACAAGGCAGGAACTTTACACGGAAGGAACCACTGCCTGTAGAACCTTTCTCCCAAAAACAGCCTCCGAAGAAGCAAAAGTATCAAATTTGTAAAATTTTGAAAAAGTGTGAAGTGAAGACCAAGTCGCAGCCTTGCAAATCTGTTCAACAGAGGCCTCATTCTTAAAGGCCCAGGTGGAAGCCACAGCTCTAGTAGAATGAGCTGTAATCCTTTCAGGAGGCTGCTGTCCAGCAGTCTCATAGGCAAAACGTATTATACTACGAAGCCAAAAAGAGAGAGAGGTAGCCGAAGCCTTTTGACCTCTCCTCTGTCCAGAGTAAACGACAAACAGGGAAGAAGTTTGACAAAAAATTTTAGTTGCCTGCAAATAGAACTTCAGGGCACGGACCACGTCCAGATTATGCAAAAGTCTTTCCTTCTTTGAAGAAGGGTTAGGACACAATGAGGGAACAACAATCTCTTGATTGATATTCCTGTTAGAGACTACCTTAGGTAAGAACCCAGGTTTAGTACGCAGAACCACCTTATCTGAATGAAAAATCAGATAAGGAGAGTCACAATGTAAGGCAGATAACTCAGAGACTCTTCGAGCCGAGGAAATAGCCATCAAAAACAGAACTTTCCAAGATAACAGTTTGATATCAACGGAATGAAGGGGTTCAAACGGAACGCCCTGCAGAACGTTAAGAACTAGGTTTAAGCTCCACGGTGGAGCAACAGTCTTAAACACAGGCTTAATCCTAGCCAAAGCTTGACAAAAAACCTGAACGTCTGGAACTTCTGCCAGACGTTTGTGCAGAAGAATAGACAGAGCCGAAATCTGTCCCTTTAACGAACTAGCAGATAAACCCTTTTCTAAACCTTCTTGTAGAAAAGACAATATCCTAGGAATCCAAACTTTACTCCATGAGTAACTCTTGGATTCGCACCATTATAAATATTTACGCCATATTTTTATGGTAAATTTTCCTGGTAACAGGTTTCCTAGCCTGTATTAAGGTATCAATAACCGACTCCGAGAAGCCACGCTTTGATAGAATCAAGCGTTCAATCTCCATGCAGTCAGCCTCAGAGAAATTAGATTTGGATGGTTGAAAGGACCCTGAATTAGAAGGTCCTGTCTCAGAGGCAGAGACCATGGTGGACAGGACGACATGTCCACTAGATCTGCATACCAGGTCCTGCGTGGCCACGCAGGCGCTATCAGAATCACCGATGCTCTCTCCTGCTTGATCCTGGCAATCAATCGAGGGAGCATCGGAAAAGGTGGAAACACATAAGCCATGTTGAAGACCCAATGTGCTGTCAGAGCATCTATCAGTATCGCTCCCGGGTCCCTGGACCTGGATCCGTAGCAAGGAAGCTTGGCGTTCTGGCGAGAAGCCATGAGATCCAGATCCGGTTTTGCCCCAACGAAGAATTAGTTGGGCAAAAGACCTCCGGATGAAGTTCCCACTCCCCCGGATGAAAAGTCTGGCGACTTAGAAAATCCGCCTCCCAGTTCTCCACGCCTGGGATGTGGATCGCTGGACAGGTGGCAAGAGTGAGACTCTGCCCAGCGAATTATCTTTGAGACTTCCCACATCGCTAGGGAACTCCTGGTTCCCCCCTGATGGTTGATGTAAGCCACAGTCGTGATGTTGTCCGACTGAAATCTGATGAACCTCAGAGTTGCTAACTGAGGCCAAGCCAGAAGAGAATTGAAAATTGCTCTTAACTCCAGAATGTTTATTGGGAGGAGTCTCTCCTCCTGAGTCCAAGATCCCTGAGCCTTCAGGGAATTCCAGACTGCGCCCCAACCTAGAAGGCTGGCGTCTGTTGTTACAATCATCCAATCTGGCCTGCGGAAGGACATCCCTCTGGACAGATGTGGCCGAGAAAGCCACCATAGAAGAGACTCTCTGGTTTCCTGATCCAGATTTAGTAGAGGGGACAAATCTGAGTAATCCCCATTCCACTGACTTAGCGTGCACAATTGCAGCGGTCTGAGATGCAGGCGCGCAAATGGTACTATGTCCATTGCCGCTACCATTAAGCCGATTACCTCCATGCACTGAGCCACTGACGGGCGTGGAATGGAATGAAGGACACGGCAAGCATTTAGAAGTTTTGATAACCTGGCCTCCGTCAGGTAAATTTTCATCTCTACAGAGTCTATAATAGTCCCTAAGAAGGAGACTCTTGTGAGTGGGATAGAGAACTCTTTTCCACGTTCACCTTCCACCCATGCGACCTCAGAAATGCCAGAACTATCTCTGTATGAGACATGGCAGTTTGAAAACTTGACGCTTGTATCAGAATGTCGTCTAGGTACGGAGCCACCGCTATGCCTCGCGGTCTTAGGGCCGCCAGAAGTGAGCCCAGAACCTTTGTAAAGATTCTTGGGGCCGTAGCTAGTCCGAAGGGAAGAGATACAAACTGGTAATGCCTGTCTAGGAAGGCAAATCTTAGATACCGATAATGATCCTTGTGAATCGGTATGTGAAGGTAGGCATCCTTTAAATCCACTGTGGTCATGTACTGACCCTCTTGGATCATGGGTAGGATGGTTCGAAGAGTTTCCATTTTGAATGATGGAACTCTTAGGAAATTTGTTTAGGATCTTTAAGTCCAAGATTGGTCTGAAGGTTCCCTCTTTCTTGGGAACCACAAATAGATTTGAATAGAATCCTTGCCCGTGTTCCGTCCGCGGAACTGGGTGGATTACTCCTATTAGTAATAGGTCTTGTACACAGCGTAGAAACGCCTCTTTCTTTATTTGGTTTGTTGATAACCTTGAAAGATAAAATCTCCCTTTTGGGGGAGAAGCTTTGAAGTCCAAAAGATATCCCTGAGATATGATCTCCAACGCCCAGGGATCCTGGACATCTTCTTGCCCAAGCCTGGGCAAAGAGAGAAAGTCTGCCCCCCCACTAGATCCGTTTCCGGATAGGGGGGCCCTCACTTCATGCTGTCTTAGGGGCAGCAGCAGGTTTTCTGGCCTGCTTGCCCTTGTTCCAGGACTGGTTAGCTTTCCAGCCCTGTCTGTAGCGAGCAACAGCTCCTTCTGTTTTGGAGCAGAGGAAGTTGATGCTGCTCCTGCCTTGAGGTTACGAAAGGCACGAAAATTAGACTGATTAGCCCTTAGACTTGGCTCTGTCTTGAGGCAGAGCATGGCCCTTACCTCCGGTAATGTCAGCGATAATTTCTTTCAAGCCGGGCCCGAATAAGGTCTGCCCTTTGAAAAGGAATATTAAGCAATTTAGATTTAGAAGTCACGTCAGCTGACCAGGATTTAAGCCACATCGCTCTGCGCGCTTGGATGGCGAATCCCGAGTTCTTAGCCGTAAATTTGGTTAAATGTACAACGGCGTCAGAAACAAATGAATTAGCTAGCTTAAGTGCTTTAAGCTTGTTCATAATTTCATCCAAGTGAGCTGTGCGAATGGCCTCTTCCAGAGACTCAAACCAAAAGCCGCCGCAGCAGTGACGGGCGCAATGCATGCAAGGGGCTGTAAAATAAAACCTTGTTGAACAAACATTTTCTTAAGGTAACCTTCTAATTTTTTATCCATTGGATCTGAAAAGGCACAGCTATCCTCTACCGGGATAGTGGTACGCTTAGCCAAAGTAGAAACTGCTCCCTCCACCTTAGGGACCGTCTGCCATAAGTCCCGTGTGGTGGCGTCTATTGGAAACATTTTCCTAAATATAGGAGGGGGAGAAAAAGGCACACCGGGTCTATCCCACTCCTTGCTAATAATTTCTGTAAGCCTCTTAGGTATAGGAAAAACGTCAGTACACACCGGTACCGCAAAGTATTTATCCAGCCTACATAATTTCTCAGGGATTGCAACTGTGTTACAATCATTTAGAGCCGCTAATACCTCCCCTAGTAATACGCGGAGGTTCTCAAGCTTAAATTTAAAATTAGAAATTTCTGAATCCAGTCTGCCTGGATCAGATCCGTCACCCACAGAATGAAGCTCTCCGTCCTCATGTTCTGCAAATTGTGACGCAGTATCGGACATGGCTCTCCCATTATCAGCGCGCTCTGTCCTTACCCCAGAGTGATCGCGTTTACCTCTTAAATCTGGCAATTTAGATAACACTTCTGTCATAACAGTAGCCATGTCTTGCAAAGTGATTTGTATGGGCCTTCCTGATGTACTTGGCGCCACAATATCACGCACCTCCTGAGCGGGAGGCGAAGGTACTGACACGTGAGGAGAGTTAGTCGGCATAACTTCCCTCTCGTTGTCTGGTGGATAATTTCTTTACATGTAAATTGTTGACTTCTATTTAAAGTAATATCAATTACATTGAGTACATAAATTCCTATTGGGCCTCCACATTGGCCTTAAACATAGTGAACAAACAGATTCATCTGTGTCAGGACATGTTAAACAGACTAGCAATGACAACTAGCAAGCTTGGAAAATACTTCAAATAAATTTTCAAGCAATATAAAAAACGCTGCTGCGCCTTTAAGAAGCACAAAAACGTTATCACAGTTGAAATAACAATGAACCAAAATAGTTATAGCAACCAAATTTTCACAATAAGTGTATACAGGTTAGCAGAGGATTGCACCCACCCAGCAAAAAGATGATTATACCCCTTAATGCCCAAAAAAACGGATAACAATTCTTAATTAATTAACGTTTTTTTATCACAGGTCAAACACACTGTCACAGGTCTGCTGGTGACTGATTACCCTCCCTCAAAACGAATTTTGAAGATCCCTGAGCCCTGTGGAGACGTCCTGGATCATGGAGGATGAAATAGGAAGACTGTGACGAATTTTTACTGCGGCAATAAAGCGCTAAAATAGGCCCCTCCCACTCATATTACAACTAGTGGGGGAAGCTCAGTAAACTGTTTTTCTATGCAAAGAAAACGATAGCCATGTGGTAAAAAAACCAGAATTTATGTTTTACCTGATAAATTACTTTCTCCAACGTGTGTCCGGTCCACGGCGTCACTCCTTACTTGTTGGGATATTTCTCTTCCCCAACAGCGAAATGGCAAAGAGCCCAGCAAAGCTGGTCACATGATCCCTCCTAGGCTCCCGCCTTCCCCAGTCATTCGACCGACGTAAAGGAGGAATATTTGCATAGGAGAAACCATATGATACCGTGGTGACTGTAGTTAAAGAAAATAAATTATCAGACCTGATTAAAAAACCAGGGCGGGCCGTGGACCGGACACACCGTTGGAGAAAGTAATTTATCAGGTAAACATAAATTCTGTTTTCTCCAACATAGGTGTGTCCGGTCCACGGCGTCATCCTTACTTGTGGGAACCAATACCAAAGCTTTAGGACACGGATGAAGGGAGGGAGCAAATCAGGTCACCTAGATGGAAGGCACCACGGCTTGCAAAACCTTTCTCCCAAAAATAGCCTCAGAAGAAGCAAAAGTATCAAACTTGTAAAATTTAGTAAAAGTGTGCAGTGAAGACCAAGTCGCTGCCTTACATATCTGATCAACAGAAGCCTCGTTCTTGAAGGCCCATGTGGAAGCCACAGCCCTAGTGGAATGAGCTGTGATTCTTTCAGGAGGCTGCCGTCCGGCAGTCTCGTAAGCCAATCTGATGATGCTTTTAATCCAAAAAGAGAGAGAGGTAGAAGTTGCTTTTTGACCTCTCCTTTTACCAGAATAAACAACAAACAAGGAAGATGTTTGTCTAAAATCCTTTGTAGCATCTAAATAGAATTTTAGAGCACGAACAACATCCAAATTGTGCAACAAACGTTCCTTCTTTGAAACTGGATTCGGACACAAAGAAGGCACGACTATCTCCTGGTTAATGTTTTTGTTAGAAACAACTTTCGGAAGAAAACCAGGTTTAGTACGTAAAACCACCTTATCTGCATGGAACACCAGATAAGGAGGAGAACACTGCAGAGCAGATAATTCTGAAACTCTTCTAGCAGAAGAAATTGCAACCAAAAACAAAACTTTCCAAGATAATAACTTAATATCAACGGAATGTAAGGGTTCAAACGGAACCCCCTGAAGAACTGAAAGAACTAAATTGAGACTCCAAGGGGGAGTCAAAGGTTTGTAAACAGGCTTGATTCTAACCAGAGCCTGAACAAAGGCTTGAACATCTGGCACAGCTGCCAGTTTTTTGTGAAGTAACACAGACAAGGCAGAAATCTGTCCCTTCAAGGAACTAGCAGATAATCCTTTCTCCAAACCTTCTTGAAGGAAGGATAGAATCTTAGGAATTTTTACCTTGTCCCAAGGGAATCCTTTAGATTCACACCAACAGATATATTTTTTCCATATTTTGTGGTAAATTTTTCTAGTTACAGGCTTTCTGGCCTGAACAAGAGTATCAATGACAGAATCTGAGAACCCTCGCTTTGATAAGATCAAGCGTTCAATCTCCAAGCAGTCAGCTGGAGTGAGACCAGATTCGGATGTTCGAACGGACCTTGAACAAGAAGGCCTCGTCTCAAAGGTAGCTTCCATGGTGGAGCCGATGACATATTCACCAGGTCTGCATACCAAGTCCTGCGTGGCCACGCAGGAGCTATCAAGATCACCGATGCTCTCTCCTGATTGATCCTGGCTACCAGCCTGGGGATGAGAGGAAACGGCGGGAATACATAAGCTAGTTTGAAGGTCCAAGGTGCTACTAGTGCATCTACTAGAGTCGCCTTGGGATCCCTGGATCTGGACCCGTAGCAAGGAACCTTGAAGTTCTGACGAGAGGCCATCAGATCCATGTCTGGAATGCCCCACAATTGAGTGATTTGGGCAAAGATTTCCGGATGGAGTTCCCACTCCCCCGGATGAAATGTCTGACGACTCAGAAAATCCGCTTCCCAATTTTCCACTCCTGGGATGTGGATTGCAGACAAGTGGCAGGAGTGAGTCTCCGCCCATTGAATGATTTTGGTCACTTCTTCCATCGCCAGGGAACTCCTTGTTCCCCCCTGATGGTTGATGTACGCAACAGTCGTCATGTTGTCTGATTGAAACCGTATGAACTTGGCCTTTGCTAGCTGAGGCCAAGCCTTGAGAGCATTGAGTATCGCTCTCAGTTCCAGAATATTTATCGGTAGAAGAGATTCTTCCCGGGACCAAAGACCCTGAGCTTTCAGGGGTCCCCAGACCGCGCCCCAGCCCACCAGACTGGCGTCGGTCGTGACAATGACCCACTCTGGTCTGCGGAAGCTCATCCCCTGTGACAGGTTGTCCAGGGACAGCCACCAACGGAGTGAATCTCTGGTCCTCTGATTTACTTGTATCGTCGGAGACAAGTCTGTATAGTCCCCATTCCACTGACTGAGCATGCACAGTTGTAATGGTCTTAGATGAATGCGCGCAAAAGGAACTATGTCCATTGCCGCTACCATCAAACCTATTACTTCCATGCACTGCGCTATGGAAGGAAGAGGAACAGAATGAAGTATTTGACAAGAGTTCAGAAGTTTTGATTTTCTGGCCTCTGTCAGAAAAAACATAATTTATGCTTACCTGATAAATTCCTTTCTTCTGTTGTGTGATCAGTCCACGGGTCATCATTACTTCTGGGATATAACTCCTCCCCAACAGGAAATGCAAGAGGATTCACCCAGCAGAGCTGCATATAGCTCCTCCCCTCTACGTCAGTCCCAGTCATTCGACCAAGACCAACGAGAAAGGAAAAGCCAAGGGTGAAGTGGTGACTGGAGTATAAATCAAAAAATCTTTACCTGCCTTAAAAAAGGGCGGGCCGTGGGACTGATCACACTACAGAAGAAAGGAATTTATCAGGTAAGCATAAGATTATGTTTTCTTCTGTTAAGTGTGATCAGTCCACGGGTCTCATTACTTCTGGGATTACCAATACCAAAGCAAAAGTACACGGATGACGGGAGGGGATAGCAGGCTCTTTATACAGAAGGAACACTGCCTGAAGAAACCTTTCTCCCAAAAATAGCCTCCGATGAAGCAAAAGTGTCAAATTTGTAAAATTTGGAAAAAGTATGAAGCGAAGGGACCAAGTTGCAGCCTTGCAAATCTGTTCAACAGAGGGCCTCATTCTTGAAGGCCCAAGTGGAAGCCACAGCTCTAGTAGAATGAGCTGTAATTCTTTCAGGAGGCTGGCTGTCCAGCAGTCTCATAAGCTAAACGAATTATGCTACGAAGCCAAAAAGAAAGAGAGGTAGCGGAAGCTTTTTGACCTCTCCTCTGCCCAGAGTAAATGACAAACAGAGAAGACGTTTGTCGAAATTCCTTAGTTGCCTGTAAGTAAAATTTTAGAGCACGGACTACATCCAGGTTGTGCAGTAGACGTTCCTTCTTTGAAGAAGGATTTGGGCATAAGGAAGGAACAACAATCTCTTGATTGATATTCCTGTTAGTAACTACCTTAGGTAAGAACCCAGGTTTAGTACGCAGGAGGACTACCTTATCCGAATGAAAAATCAAATAAGGAGAATCACAATGTAAGGCTGATAATTCAGAGACTCTTCGAGCCGAGGAAATAGCCATTAAAAATAGAACTTTCCAAGATAACAACTTTATATCAATGGAATGAAGGGGTTCAAACGGAACGCCCTGTAAAACATTAAGAACAAGGTTTAAACTCCATGGTGGAGCAACAGTTTTAAACACAGGCTTAATTCTGGCCAAAGCCTGACAAAAAGCCTGGACGTCAGGAACTTCTGACAGACGTTTGTGTAACAGAATGGACAGAGCTGAGATCTGTCCCTTTAATGAACTAGCAGATAAACCCTTTTCTAAACCTTCTTGTAGAAAAGACAATATCCTAGGAATCCTAACCTTACTCCAAGAGTAACCTTTGGATTCACACCAATATAGGTATTTACGCCATATCTTATGGTAAATCTTTCTGGTAACAGGTTTCCTAGCCTGTATTAAGGTATCAATAACTGACTCAGAAAATCCACGTCTTGATAAAATCAAGCGTTCAATTTCCAAGCAGTCAGCTTCAGAGAAGTTAGATTTTGATGTTTGAAGGGACCCTGTATCAGAAGGTCCTGTTTCAGAGGTAGAGACCAAGGTGGACAGGATGACATGTCCACCAGGTCTGCATACCAAGTCCTGCGTGGCCACGCAGGTGCTATTAGAATCACTGATGCTCTCTCTTGTTTGATTCTGGCAATCAATCGAGGAAGCAACGGGAAGGGTGGAAACACGTAAGCCATCCTGAAGTCCCAAGGTGCTGTCAGAGCATCTATCAGGACTGCTCCTGGATCCCTGGATCTGGACCCGTAACGAGGAAGCTTGGCGTTCTGTCGAGACGCCATGAGATCTATCTCTGGTTTGCCCCAACGTCGAAGTATTTGGGCAAAGACCTCCGGATGAAGTTCCCACTCCCCCGGATGAAAAGTCTGACGACTTAAGAAATCCGCCTCCCAGTTCTCCACTCCCGGGATGTGGATTGCTGACAGGTGGCAAGAGTGAGACTCTGCCCAGCAAATTATCTTTGATACTTCCATCATAGCTAGGGAGCTTCTTGTCCCTCCCTGATGGTTGATGTAAGCTACAGTCGTGATGTTGTCCGACTGAAACCTGATGAACCCCCGAGTTGTCAACTGGGGCCAAGCCAGGAGGGCATTGAGAACTGCTCTCAATTCCAGAATGTTTATTGGCAGGAGACTCTCCTCCTGACTCCATTGTCCCTGAGCCTTCAGAGAATTCCAGACGGCACCCCAACCTAGAAGGCTGGCGTCTGTTGTTACAATTGTCCAGTCTGGTCTGCTGAATGGCATCCCCCTGGACAGATGTGGCCGAGAAAGCCACCATAGAAGAGAATTTCTGGTCTCTTGATCCAGATTCAGAGAAGGGGATAAGTCTGAGTAATCCCCATTCCACTGACTTAGCATGCACAGTTGCAGTGGTCTGAGGTGTAAGCGTGCAAAGGGTACTATGTCCATTGCCGCTACCATTAAGCCGATTACCTCCATGCATTGAGCCACTGACGGGTGTTGAATGGAATGAAGGGTGCGGCAAGCACTTTGAAGTCTTGTTAGCCTGTCCTCTGTCAGGTAAATCTTCATTTCTACAGAATCTATAAGAGTCCCCAGGAAGGGAACTCTTGTGAGTGGAACGAGTGAACTTTTCTTTTCGTTCACCTTCCATCCATGTGACCTTAGAAATGCCAGCACTAACTCTGTATGAGACTTGGCAGTTTGAAAGCTTGAAGCTTGTATCAGAATGTCGTCTAGGTATGGAGCTACCGAGATTCCCCGCGGTCTTAGTACCGCCAGAAGAGCACCCAGAACCTTTGTGAAGATTCTTGGAGCTGTAGCCAATCCGAATGGAAGAGCCACAAACTGGTAATGCCTGTCTAGGAAGGCAAACCTTAGGTACCGATAATGATCTTTGTGAATCGGTATGTGAAGGTAAGCATCTTTTAAATCTACAGTGGTCATGTATTGACCCTCTTGGATCATAGGTAAAATTGTCCGAATAGTCTCCATCTTGAACGATGGAACTCTTAGGAATTTGTTTAGGATCTTTAAGTCCAGGATTGGTCTGAAAGTTCCCTCTTTTTTGGGAACCACAAACAGATTTGAGTAAAACCCCTGTCCCTGTTCCGATCGTGGAACTGGATGGATTACTCCCATTAACAAGAGCTCTTGTACGCAGCGTAGAAACGCCTCTTTCTTTGTCTGGATTGTTGACAATCTTGACAGATGAAATCTCTCTCTTGGAGGAGAGTATTTGAAGTAAAGAAGGTATCCCTGAGATATTATCTCTAGCGCCCAGGGATCCTGAACATCTCTTGCCCAAGCCTGGGCGAAGAGAGAAAGTCTGCCCCCCCCTAGATCCGATCCCGGATCGGGGGCCCTCAATTCATGCTGTTTTAGGGGCAGCAGCAGGTTTCCTAGTCTGCTTGCCCTTGTTCCAGGACTGGTTAGGTTTCCAGCCTTGTCTGTAGCGAGCAACAGCTCCTTCCTGTTTTGGTGCAGAGGAAGTTGATGCTGCTCCTGCTTTGAAATTACGAAAGGAACGAAAATTAGACTGTCTAGTCTTGGCTTTGGCTTTGTCCTGAGGCAGGGCATGGCCTTTACCTCCTGTAATGTCAGCGATAATCTCTTTCAACCCGGGCCCGAATAAGGTCTGCCCTTTGAAAGGTATATTAAGCAATTTAGACTTAGAAGTAACATCAGCTGACCAGGATTTTAGCCACAGCGCCCTGCGTGCCTGAATGGCGAATCCTGAATTTTTCGCCGTAAGTTTAGTAAGATGTACTACGGCCTCCGAAATGAATGAATTAGCTAGTTTAAGGACTCTAAGCCTGTCCGTAATGTCGTCCAGAGTAGCTGAACCAATGTTCTCTTCCAGAGACTCAATCCAGAATGCCGCTGCAGCCGTGATCGGCGCGATGCATGCAAGGGGTTGCAATATAAAACCTTGTTGAACAAACATTTTCTTAAGGTAACCCTCTAACTTTTTTATCCATTGGATCTGAGAAAGCACAGCTATCCTCCACCGGGATAGTGGTACGCTTAGCTAAGGTAGAAACTGCTCCCTCCACCTTAGGGGACCTGTTTGCCATAAGTCCCTTGTGGTGGCGTCTATTGGAAACATCTTTCTAAATATCGGAGGGGGTGAGAACGGCACACCGGGTCTATCCCACTCCTTAGTAACAATTTCAGTAAGTCTCTTAGGTATAGGAAAAACGTCAGTACTCGTCGGTACCGCAAAGTATTTATCCAACCTACACAGTTTCTCTGGTATTGCAACTGTGTTACAATCATTCAGAGCTGCTAAGCACCTCCCCTAGTAGTACACGGAGGTTCTCCAGTTTAAATTTAAAATTTGAAATATCTGAATCCAGTCTGTTTGGATCAGAACCGTCACCCACAGAATGAAGTTCTCCGTCCTCATGTTCTGCCACCTGTGACGCAGTGTCTGACATGGCCCTAATATTATCAGCGCACTCTGTTCTCACCCCAGAGTGATCACGCTTACCTCTTAGTTCTGGTAATTTAGCCAAAACCTCAGTCATAACAGTAGCCATATCCTGTAATGTGATTTGTAATGGCCGCCCAGATGTACTCGGCGCTACAATATCACGCACCTCCCTCTGAGCGGGAGATGTAGGTACTGACACGTGAGGCGAGTTAGTCGGCATAACTCTCCCCTCGTTGTTTGGTGAAATTTGTTCAATTTGTACAGATTGACTTTTATTTAAAGTAGCATCAATACAGTTAGTACATAAATTTCTATTGGGCTCCACTTTGGCATTGCAACAAATGACACAGGTATCATCCTCTGAATCAGACATGTTTAACACACTAGCAAATAAACTTGCAACTTGGAAATACAATTCTAGAATAATATTAAAATGTACTGTGCCTTTAAGAAGCACAGAAGATCTATGACAGTTGACAATTAATAAATTGAAACAGTTATAGCCTCAATCCTTGTAAACAACACAACTTTAGCAAAGGTTTAATCCCATTAGCAAAGATAACAAATTCTGAAAGCAGGAAACAAATTACAGAATAAACGTTTTTTATCTCAGTCAAACTATAATTCTCACAGCTCTGCTGAGAGAAATTACCTTGCAGGGAATACAATGAGTTGCTGACTGAAATATTTGATGCATAGAAAAAGCGCCAAAAAACGGCCCCTCCCCCTCACACACAGCAGTGAGGGAGAACAGAAACTGTCAGAAAAACAGATTAAGCAACTGCCAAGTGGAAAAATAGTGCCCAAACATTTATTCACACAGTACCTCAGCAAATGAAAACGATTTTACATTCCAGCAAAAACGTTAAACATGAGAATAGTTATTAAACAGGATTAGTGACCTTAACACAGTAGTTCCGGTGAAATACCATCCCCAGAATACTGAAGTGTATACATACATGTCATTTTAACGGTATGGCAGGCTTTTCTCATCAATTCCATTCAGAAAATAAAAACTGCCACATACCTCAATGCAGATTCATCTGCCCGCTGTCCCCTGATCTGAAGCCTTTACCTCCCCTCAGATGGTCGAGAACAGCAATATGATCTTAACGACTCCGGCTAAAATCATAGTAAAAAATCTCTGTCAGATTCTTCCTCAAACTCTGCCAGAGAAGTAATAACACGCTCCGGTGCTATTTTAAAATAACAAACTTTTGATTGAAGTCATAAAAACTAAGTATAATCACCATAGTCCTCTCACACATCCTATCTAGTCGTTGGGTGCAAGAGAATGACTGGGACTGACGTAGAGGGGAGGAGCTATATGCAGCTCTGCTGGGTGAATCCTCTTGCATTTCCTGTTGGGGAGGAGTAATATCCCAGAAGTAATGATGACCCGTGGACTGATCACACATAACAGAAGAAATCCTCATTTCTAAGGAGTCTATTATTGTTCCCAAGAAGGGAACCCTTGTTGACGGAGACAGAGAACTTTTTTCTACGTTCACTTTCCACCCGTGAGATCTGAGAAAGGCCAGGACAATGTCCGTGTGAGCCTTTGCTTGAGGAAGGGACGACGCTTGAATCAGAATGTCGTCCAAGTAAGGTACTACTGCAATGCCCCTTGGTCTTAGCACCGCTAGAAGGGACCCTAGTACCTTTGTGAAAATCCTTGGAGCAGTGGCTAATCCGAACGGAAGTGCCACAAACTGGTAATGCTTGTCCAGGAATGCGAACCTTAGGAACCGATGATGTTCCTTGTGGATAGGAATATGTAGATACGCATCCTTTAAATCCACCGTGGTCATGAATTGACCTTCCTGGATGGAAGGAAGAATAGTTCGAATGGTTTCCATTTTGAACGATGGAACCTTGAGAAACTTGTTTAGGATCTTGAGATCTAAGATTGGTCTGAATGTTCCCTCTTTTTTGGGAACTACGAACAGATTGGAGTAGAACCCCATCCCTTGTTCTCCTAATGGAACAGGATGAATCACTCCCATTTTTAACAGGTCTTCTACACAATGTAAGAATGCCTGTTTTTTTATGTGGTCTGAAGACAATTGAGACCTGTGGAACCTCCCCCTTGGGGGAAGCCCCTTGAATTCCAGAAGATAACCTTGGGAGACTATTTCTAGCGCCCAAGGATCCAGAACATCTCTTGCCCAAGCCTGAGCGAAGAGAGAGAGTCTGCCCCCCACCAGATCCGGTCCCGGATCGGGGGCCAACATCTCATGCTGTCTTGGTAGCAGTGGCAGGTTTCTTGGCCTGCTTTCCTTTGTTCCAGCCTTGCATTGGTCTCCAGGCTGGCTTGGCTTGAGAAGTATTACCCTCTTGCTTAGAGGACGTAGCACTTGGGGCTGGTCCGTTTCTGCGAAAGGGACGAAAATTAGGTTTATTTTTGGCCTTGAAAGACCTATCCTGAGGAAGGGCGTGGCCCTTGCCCCCAGTGATATCAGAGATAATCTCTTTCAAGTCAGGGCCAAACAGCGTTTTCCCCTTGAAAGGAATGTTAAGCAATTTGTTCTTGGAAGACGCATCCGCTGACCAAGATTTTAACCAAAGCGCTCTGCGCGCCACAATAGCAAAACCAGAATTTTTCGCCGCTAACCTAGCCAATTGCAAAGTGGCGTCTAGGGTGAAAGAATTAGCCAATTTGAGAGCACGAATTCTGTCCATAATCTCCTCATAAGAAGAAGAATTATTATTGATCGCCTTTTCTAGCTCATCGAACCAGAAACACGCGGCTGTAGTGACAGGAACAATGCATGAAATTGGTTGTAGAAGGTAACCTTGCTGAACAAACATCTTTTTAAGCAAACCTTCTAATTTTTTATCCATAGGATCTTTGAAAGCACAACTATCTTCTATGGGTATAGTGGTGCGTTTGTTTAGAGTAGAAACCGCCCCCTCGACCTTGGGGACTGTCTGCCATAAGTCCTTTCTGGGGTCGACCATAGGAAACAATTTTTTAAATATGGGGGGAGGGACGAAAGGTATACCGGGCCTTTCCCATTCTTTATTTACAATGTCCGCCACCCGCTTGGGTATAGGAAAAGCTTCGGGGGGCCCCGGGACCTCTAGGAACTTGTCCATTTTACATAGTTTCTCTGGAATGACCAAATTCTCACAATCATCCAGAGTGGATAACACCTCCTTAAGCAGAGCGCGGAGATGTTCCAATTTAAATTTAAATGTAATCACATCAGGTTCAGCTTGTTGAGAAATTTTCCCTGAATCTGAAATTTCTCCCTCAGACAAAACCTCCCTGGCCCCCTCAGACTGGTGTAGGGGCCCTTCAGAACCAATATCATCAGCGTCCTCATGCTCTTCAGTATTTTCTAAAACAGAGCAGTCGCGCTTTCGCTGATAAGTGGGCATTTTGGCTAAAATGTTTTTGATAGAATTATCCATTACAGCCGTTAATTGTTGCATAGTAAGGAGTATTGGCGCGCTAGATGTACTAGGGGCCTCCTGTGTGGGCAAGACTGGTGTAGACGAAGGAGGGGATGATGCAGTACCATGCTTACTCCCCTCACTTGAGGAATCATCTTGGGCATCATTTTCTCTAAATTTTGTGTCACATAAATCACATCTATTTAAATGAGAAGGAACCTTGGCTTCCCCACATTCAGAACACAGTCTATCTGGTAGTTCAGACATGTTAAACAGGCAAAAACTTGATAACAAAGTACAAAAAACGTTTTAAAATAAACCGTTACTGTCACTTTAAATTTTAAACTGAACACACTTTATTACTGCAATTGCGAAAAAGTATGAAGGAATTGTTCAAAATTCACCAAAATTTCACCACAGTGTCTTAAAGCCTTAAAAGTATTGCACACCAAATTTAGAAGCTTTAACCCTTAAAATAACGGAACCGGAGCCGTTTTTATATTTAACCCCTTTACAGTCCCTGGTATCTGCTTTGCTGAGACCCAACCAAGCCCAAAGGGGAATACGATACCAAATGACGCCTTCAGAAGTCTTTTCTATGTATCAGAGCTCCTCACACATGCATCTGCATGTCATGCTTCTCAAAAACAAGTGCGCAATACAGGCGCGAAAATGAGACTCTGCCTATGATTAGGGAAAGCCCCTAGAGAATAAGGTGTCCAATACAGTGCCTGCCGGTTATTTTACATAATTCCCAAGATTAAAATAATTCCTCAAGGCTATGGAGTATAAAATATAAATCGATTTAGCCCAGAAAATGTGTACAGTCTTAGAAAGCCCTTGTGAAGCCCTTTTTTTCTTTCTGTAATAAAAATGGCTTACCGGATCCCATAGGGAAAATGACAGCTTCCAGCATTACATCGTCTTGTTAGAATGTGTCATACCTCAAGCAGCAAAAGTCTGCTCACTGTTCCCCCAACTGAAGTTAATTCCTCTCAACAGTCCTGTGTGGAACAGCCATCGATTTTAGTAACGGTTGCTAAAATCATTTTCCTCTTACAAACAGAAATCTTCATCTCTTTTCTGTTTCAGAGTAAATAGTACATACCAGCACTATTTTAAAATAACAAACTCTTGATTGAATAATAAAAACTACAGTTAAACACTAAAAAACTCTAAGCCATCTCCGTGGAGATGTTGCCTGTACAACGGCAAAGAGAATGACTGGGGAAGGCGGAGCCTAGGAGGGATCATGTGACCAGCTTTGCTGGGCTCTTTGCCATTTCCTGTTGGGGAAGAGAATATCCCACAAGTAAGGATGACGCCGTGGACCGGACACACCTATGTTGGAGAAATTATGCCCAAGAAATTTATATCACCAAGTACCTCATAAAAAACGATTAACATGCTAGTAAACGTTTTGAATAAATAATTTAAAAGTTATGAAGTGTTATTAATAAGCCTGCTACCAGTCGCTTTTACTGCAGTGAAGGCTCATACATTCAGTATTAACAGTATTTTCTGAGTAAAATTCTATTCCATAGAAAAATACTTCAGTGTACACACACATTCAACAGCCTGATACCAGTCGCTACCACTGCATTTAAGGCTGAACTTACATTACATCGGTATTAGCAGCATCTTCTCAGTCAATTCCATTCCTTAGAAAATAATTTACTGCACATACCTCCTTGCAGGGGGGCCCTGCATGCTATTCCCCTGTTCTGAAGTTACCTCACTCCCCAGAATGTATGAGAACAGCCAGTGGATCTTAGTTACGTCTGCTAAGATCATAGGAAAACTCAGGCAGATTCTTCTTCTAATGCTGTCTGAGAATAAACAGCACACTCTGGTGCCGTTTAAAATAACAAACTTTTGATTGAAGACATAAACTAAGTTAAAAACATCACAGCCCTCTCACAACGACCTATCTTTAGTTAGGTTGCAAGAGAATGACTGGATATGACACGTGAGGGGAGGAGCTATATAGCAGCTCTGCTTGGGTGTTTCCCTCTTGCAACTTCCTGTTAGGGAGGAGATATAATCCCATAAGTAATGGATGACCCGTGGACTGACTACACTTAACAAGAGAAAATCCAATTTTTGATGGATATTATTAAATGCCTTTTGGATCTCTGTAGGATCCATAATGTAGCAAAATCATTTTTTTTTTTTTTAGGGCCTGATAATACTGTTATACTGTATTATAAAATACTTTATTTCTAACAAGTTATAAAAAGTAATGTTGCTCCTTTGATAATTCTGTCTAAAAGTTGAAGCTCAAACTTAAGGCAGAGTATCAGTGAGCTGTTACTATAATGTGGTGAGATTGAGGGTTATATCTTATATGTAGATAAACAAAGAAAAAAATGGATAACCAGAGCACTCTTAGTATTTCAATTATAGAACAGTGAGGTAGTATGCAGTGGGTGTAAGGTAAAACTTAACATTTAATTATATTAGTTAAAAAGGTAGTAATGACTACCAGTGTAGTGTATTAAAAGCTGTATTGTGGTACAGTAGAGCTGGTGAACCTAGGAGAGTATCCTTAAAGACGTAGCTGCAACAATGTAACCAAGTGTAAAGTCTATAAGCATAGAAGGGAATGGGTCTGCTGCAAAAACACCATAAAATGCTCGCGGATTGCACTAAAACTAATCTACTAAAGAGGACAAGCCTCAACCAATTATGCTAAGCTGTGCAGTACTGGAGCGGTGTATATGGCAGCAGAAATTCCAATATCCAATAACGGAATGGATACAAAGTAGCGCTAAGTAACGTCTATGAGGTTGCAGGTGCTTAATTGAGAGCTCTGCAACCTCATAGACGTTACTTAGCGCTACTTTGTATCCATTCCGTTATTGGATATTGGAATTTCTGCTGCCATATACACCGCTCCAGTACTGCACAGCTTAGCATAATTGGTTGAGGCTTGTCCTCTTTAGTAGATTAGTTTTAGTGCAATCCGCGAGCATTTTATGGTGTTTTTGCAGCAGACCCATTCCCTTCTATGCTTATAGACTTTACACTTGGTTACATTGTTGCAGCTACGTCTTTAAGGATACTCTCCTAGGTTCACCAGCTCTACTGTACCACAATACAGCTTTTAATACACTACACTGGTAGTCATTACTACCTTTTTAACTAATATAATTAAATGCTAAGTTTTACCTTACACCCACTGCATACTACCTCACTGTTCTATAATTGAAATACTAAGGCCTAGATTTGGAGTTTGGCGGTAAAAGGGCTGTTAACGCTCCGCAGGCTTTTTTCTGGCCGCACCATAAATTTAACTCTGGTATCGAGAGTTCAAACAAATGCTGCGTTAGGCTCCAAAAAAGGAGCGTAGAGCATTTTTACCGCAAATGCAACTCTCGATACCAGAGTTGCTTACGGACGCGGCCGGCCTCAAAAACGTGCTCGTGCACGATTCTCCCATAGGAAACAATGGGGCTGTTTGAGCTGAAAAAAAACCTAACACCTGCAAAAAAGCAGCGTTCAGCTCCTAACGCAGCCCCATTGTTTCCTATGGGGAAACACTTCCTACGTCTGCACCTAACACTATAACATGTACCCCGAGTCTAAACACCCCTAGCCTTACACTTATTAACCCCTAATCTGCCGCCCCCGCTATCGCTGACCCCTGCATATTTTTTTTAACCCCTAATCTGCCGCTCCGTAAACCGCCGCAACCTACGTTATCCCTATGTACCCCTAATCTGCTGCCCTAACATCGCCGACTCCTATATTATATTTATTAACCCCTAATCTGCCCCCTCAACGTCGCCTCCACCTGCCTACACTTATTAACTCCTAATCTGCCGAGCGGACCTGAGCGCTACTATAATAAAGTTATTAACCCCTAATCCGCCTCACTAACCCTATCATAAATAGTATTAACCCCTAATCTGCCCTCCCTAACATCGCCGACACCTACCTTCAATTATTAACCCCTAATCTTCCGAGCGGAGCTCACCGCTATTCTAATAAATGTATTAACCCCTAACGCTAAGTCTAACCCTAACACTAACACCCCCATAACTTAAATATAATTTACATCTAACGAAATTAATTAACTCTTATTAAATAAATGATTCCTATTTAAAGCTAAATACTTACCTGTAAAATAAATCCTAATATAGCTACAATATAAATAATAATTATATTATAGCTATTTTAGGATTAATATTTATTTTACAGGCAACTTTGTAATTATTTTAACCAGGTACAATAGCTATTAAATAGTTAAGAACTATTTAATAGTTACCTAGTTAAAATAATAACAAATTTACCTGTAAAATAAATCCTAACCTAAGATATAATTAAACCTAACACTACCCTATCAATAAAATAATTAAATAAACTACCTACAATTACCTACAATTAACCTAACACTACACTATCAATAAATTAATTAAACACAATTGCTACAAATAAATACAATTAAATAAACTAGCTAAAGTACAAAAAATAAAAAAGAACTAAGTTACAAAAAATAAAAAAATATTTACAAACATAAGAAAAATATTACAACAATTTTAAACTAATTACACCTACTCTAAGCCCCCTAATAAAATAACAAAGCCCCCCAAAATAAAAAATTCCCTACCCTATTCTAAATTAAAAAAGTTACAAGCTCTTTTACCTTACCAGCCCTGAACAGGGCCCTTTGCGGGGCATGCCCCAAGAATTTCAGCTCTTTTGCCTGTAAAAGAATAAATACAATACCCCCCCCCCAACATTACAACCCACCACCCACATACCCCTAATCTAACCCAAACCCCCCTTAAATAAACCTAACACTAAGCCCCTGAAGATCTTCCTACCTTGTCTTCACCATACCAGGTTCACCGATCCGTCCTGGCTCCAACATCTTCATCCAACCCAAGCGGGGGTTGGCGATCCATCATCCGGTGCTGAAGAGGTCCAGAAGAGGCTCCAAAGTCTTCCTCCTATCCGGCAAGAAGAGGACATCCGGACCGGCAAACATCTTCTCCAAGCGGCATCTTCGATCTTCTTCCATCCGGTGCGGAGCGGGTCCATCTTGAAGCAGGCGACGCGGATCCATCCTCTTCTTCCGTCGGCGATGTTAGGGAGGGCAGATTAGGGGGTTAATACTATTTATTATAGGGTTAGTGAGGCGGGTTAGGGGTTAATAACTTTATTATAGTAGCGCTCAGGTCCGCTCGGCAGATTAGGGGTTAATAAGTGTAGGCAGGTGTCGGCGACGTTGAGGGGGGCAGATTAGGGGTTAATAAATATAATATAGGGGTCGGCGGTGTTAGGGGTAGCAGATTAGGGGTACATAGGGATAACGTAGGTGGCGGCGCTTTGCGGTCGGAAGATTAGGGGTTAATTATTTTAAGTAGCTGGCGGCGATGTTGTGGGGGGCAGGTTAGGGGTTAATAAATGTAATACAGGGGTCGGCGGGGTTAGGGGCAGCAGATTAGGGGTACATAAGGATAACGTAGGTGGCGGTCGGCAGATTAGGGGTTAAAAATTTTAATCGAGTGGCGGCGATGTGGGGGGAGCTCGGTTTAGGGGTACATAGGTAGTTTATGGGTGTTAGTGTACTTTAGGGTACAGTAGTTAAGAGCTTTATGAACCGGCGTTAGCCAGAAAGCTCTTAACTCCTGCTATTTTCAGGCGGCTGGAGTTTTGTCGTTAGAGCTCTAACGCTCACTTCAGAAACGACTCTAAATACCGGCGTTAGAAAGATCCCATTGAAAATATAGGATACGCAAATGGCGTAGGGGGATCTGCGGTATGGAAAAGTCGCGGCTGAAAAGTGAGCGTTAGACCCTTTAATCACTGACTCCAAATACCAGCGGCCGGCCAAAACCAGCGTTAGGAGCCTCTAACGCTGGTTTTGACGGCTACCGCCGAACTCCAAATCTAGGCCTAAGAGTGCTCTGGTTATCCATTTTTTTCTTTGTTTATCTACTACTTTACCGGATAAGAGCACCCCCCACCAGATTTATAGTTAATAGCTAATACAGGAATACTTGGGTTTGATTACCCTAGATATACTATATACTAGCTTATAAATTATTTTTGGGTCTAGTTACATTGAATCCATTCCCTCCATACCTTATCATTCTATTATATCTTATATGGAATATAAACCTGATTAAACATATAGATTACAGAAAACACTATAAATATGTATAATGAATAAATGATAAGAAATGAGAATATAACAGGATAAGTGGAATATCAAGTTACAGTCCGTTTTTCACACACTCACTCAGAAAGGCATAATTCCCCTTGATAATGTTAAGAGTAGAAATGTCATAGGAAATACTTGTGGATCACTAGGTATACACTTAGCCAGCAATAAACTAGAGAGGAATCAAATATACCTTCGGTTAATATTAGAGTTAGAAAGTACAGACCGTGATCTGATGTTCAGAGCAGCAGAGCGTTGTGGCGTGGCAGCGGTAGCTCGACTGAGCGAGTGTGACTCGCTTCCGGCTTCGGCGAGGAGGCAGCTGGAGCGCTGCAAGGGAAAATTGTGACAGCCTGCGATTACCCAAGGAAAGCAAAGTTGAGCAGGTAATGCAGGTTGTCCGTATAGACTGGAAAACAGATTGCAGGTAGTTCCAGAGGGTTTTCCTAGGCGAGAGGTGAACCTGAAATAATCAAAAAGAGTAGCCAGCAAGGTAAAGAGAATGTTTCTCCTGAGAGGAAACATCAATTATCAGGCAGTGAAAAGAAGGCCTGATGGGAATTAAATAGGGAGAGAGGATGGTGGGAGGGATATGCCTTAAAGGTATATCACAATAGTCTCCATCTTGAACGATGGGACTCTGAGAAACTTGTTTAGACACTTGAGATCTAAAATGGGTCTGAAAGTTCCCTCATTTTTGGGAACCACGAAAAGATTTGAATAAAACCCCTGTCCCTGTTCCAGTTTTGGAACGGGAGGAATTACTCCGTGGTAGAGAGGTCTTTTACACAGCGTAAGAACGCCTCTCTTTTTATCTGGTCTAAAGACAATCGTGAAAGATGAAATCTCCCTCTTGGGAGAAAATCCTTGAATTCCAGTTGATACCCGTGGGTCACGATTTCCAATGCCCAGGGGTCCTGAACATCTCTTGCCCAAGCCTGGACAAAGAAAGAAAGTCTGCCCCCTACTAGATCCGGTCCCGGATCGGGGGCCGCCCCTTCATGCTGTCTTTGAAGCAGCAGCGGGCTTCTTGGGTTGTTTACCTTTGTTCCAAGCCTGGTTGGGTCTCCAGACGGATTTGGATTGAGCAAAAATCCCTTCCTGCTTTGTGGAGGAAGAGGAAGCAGAGGGCACTCCTTTAAAATTTCGAAAGGAACGAAAATTATTTTGTCTACCTCTCATCTTAACAGGCTTATCCTGAGGTAGGGCATGACCTTTACCTCCCGTAATGTCAGAAATGATTTCCTTCAACTAAGGCCCGAATAGGGTCTTACCCTTGAAAGGAATAGCTAAAAGCTTAGATTTTGATGACACATCAGCAGACCATGATTTTAGCCATAATGCTCTACGCGCTAAAATGGCAAATCCTGCATTTTTCGCTGCCAATTTAGCAATTTGAAAGGCGGCATCTGTAATAAAAGAATTAGCTAGCTTGAGAGCCTTAATTCTATCCAAAATGTCCTCTAAAGGGGTCTCAACCTTTAGAGACTCTTCTAGAGCATCAAACCAAAAAGCTGCTGCAGTAGTAACTGGAACAATGCAAGCTGTTGGTTGTAAAAGAAAACCCTGATGAATAAATAATTTCTTTAGAAGACCCTCCAACTTCTTATCCATAGGGTCTTTAAAAGCACAACTGTCTTCAATAGGAATAGTTGTACGCTTAGCCAGGGTAGAAATAGCTCCCTCGACCTTAGGGACCGACTGCCAAGAGTCCCGAATGGTGTCTGATATGGGATATATTTTCTTAAAATTAGGAGGAGGAGAGAACGGTATACCTGGTCTATCCCATTCCTTTTTTATAATTTCCGAAATTCTTTTAGGAACTGGAAAAACATCAGTGTAAGTAGGTACCTCTAGATATTTGTCCATTTTACACAATTTTTCTGGAGGAACCACAATAGGGTCACAATCATCCAGAGTCGCTAAAACCTCCCGGAGTAACAGGCGGAGGTGTTCAAGCTTAAATCTAAAGGACATGATGTCCGAATCTGTCTGAGGTAACATACTTCCAGGGTATGAAAGTTCTCCCTCAGACAACAATTCCCTGACCCCCAACTCAGAGCCCTGTGAGGGTACATCGGAAATAGAAAAAAATGGAACTAGTCCCCAAAGTATGCGTAAAAAAAGGTTATACTTTATTTAAACATCTAAAACAGCACATAATAAAAAGTGAAAAAATGATTAGATTGGTCTAACGCGTTTCGGCTAGCTGTTGCTGTATTCATAGGGTCTAAGTCCCAGTATGTGTCGGCATGAGAGGAGCAAAATATTTACCTAAGAGCCCAGACTGTAAGTTTGTACATTAACGGAGTGGAAACGAAGACCAGAGATACCTACGTCACGTCCAGAAAGGAAGCCCTGCACTCGCGATTGGCAATACCGGAGAGAGGTGACAGAATGATGGTTGCGTCGTCAGCGTGGTCTTCATCCCTTCAGAATCAAGGTTAGCCGACCCTAGAGGAAGCTGCAGTCTTCCGTCTGTTACATTAAGGTAACACAGAGGGGGGTTGTTTGCTGAGTGGCAGGTGAAGCCCTGGACAAAGTTTGGTAAACCAGATTACACTGATTATATTGTTGTTGTTTCCACCCGTTAAGTCTGTGAGGCTCTCTGTACTTACCATTTCTGAAAGTGTTACTTGTTTATGTTGTACATCGGAAATAGCCAGCAAAGCATCAGAGGATTCACTATTTACATTAATACCTGACCTACTGTGTTTACCCTGTAACACTGGTAACTTAGATAATACCTCTGTAAGGGTAGTTGACATAACTGCAGCCATATCCTGCAAAGTAAAAGAATTAGACGCACTTGAAGTACTTGGCGTCCCTTGTGTGGGCGTTAAAGGTTGTGACACTTGGGGAGAATTAGATGGCATATCCTGATTCTCTTGAGACTGAGAATCATCCTTAGGCACACTTTCTTTACCTAAAATATGCTTTTTACATTGTAAGGCCCTTTCCGTACAAGAGGTACACAAAGTAAGAGGGGGTTCCACAATGGCTTCTAAACACATAGAACAATTAGTTTCCTCAATGTCAGACATGTTGAACAGATTAGTACTAGCCACACTAGTCGTAAATCACCTCAAATATTGAATCAAAACAATTTTTAGAAAAAAGGTACTACGCCTTTAAGAGATAAAAAGCGCAACAATTTTTCTCAAACTGCTTAAAGCGATTGAAAACGCTAAAACCATCAAATATAATAACTCAATTGGCCCAAAACTTATTGCACCCTATAGGTAAACAATGAATCTACCCTCTAAGAAGCATTTTAATCACAAAATATATGTTAATAGAAAAAAATGACCCCTGCACCTCGCCACAGCTCTGCTGTGGCGCCTACCTGCCCCAGAGTACTGCGAAAATGACTTGACAACGATCCGGTGAACAGATCTCAACTCTAGGCCCCACCAGAGCTAAATGCCTGCTGCCTTCTCAGCCAGAGAAACTGCGCGTCTGAGCGTGCGAAATAGGCCCAGACCATCATGGACGTCGTCTGAGTTTGTATAACCGCATGGGAAGCGGTTAGGAAAATAAGCCATGTGGTCCCCTGAATTTCAATAAAAATAAACTGCAGCCCTACTGACTTATAGAAATAATAAATATATATATGTCAAGCTGCCTCTCCCAGTGCCCAGCCCTATGCAGAGTATAAGTAATATGTATGCAATATAAGGATCTTCAGTAACACCCCCAGTGATACAGATCTACTGCTTACCCCTTCCCTTGCAGGGGAAAAAAATGTCAGCCAATTCTGATATAACAAGTCTCCTCAGAAATAAAAGACTTAACATACCTCAATGCTGCTTGTAGCATGAAACCGTTCTCCACACTGAAGATTTCTCTTGCACTACCTTCAGAAGCTCTGTGGGAACCAAAATGGATCTTAGTTACAACTGCTAAGATCATCAACCTCAGGGCAGAAATCTTCTTCCATATCTTCCTGAGGAAAATAGTACACACCGGTACCATTTAAAATAAAAAACTTCTTGATTGAAGAATCTAAAACTAACACCTCACTTTACCTGTTCCTATTACTAACAAAGGCAAAGAGAATGGCTGGGGGTGGAGGGAAGGGAGGAGCTATATATACAGCTCTGCTGTGGTGCTCTTTGCCACTTCCTGTTAGCAGGAGGTTAATATCCCACAAGTAAGGATGAAATCCGCGGACTCGTCGTATCTTGTAGAAGAAATTGGCAGGTTTGAGGACTCTCACCATCAAGAAAGGAAGGAATTTATCAGGTAAGAATAAATTATGTTTTCGTTCTTAAGATAGTAAGAGTCCACGATCCCTTACTTGTGGGAACACAAACCCAAGCTGTGGAGTCCACAAAGGAAAACGTGTGGGGGAAAAAAGGAAAGGTAGGCACGTTCCTACCAAAAACTGCTTCCACCAAGGCAAACACATAAAACTGATAACATTTTGTAAAAGTATGCAAAGTCTTGCAATTTGTTCTACTGTAGCCACATTCCTAAATGTAGAAACAGAATGAGTTGAATGAGCCGTATTTGTGAAGGTGGCGATTGTCCCGCCTCCAAGTAAGTGAAAACAGGACAAACAAGTTAGAGGACTAACATAAATCCTTAGCAGCCTGCAAATAGAATTTCAGTGCCCTAACCACATCCAAATTATGCAGTAATCTCTGCTTGTATTATTTCAGATTGGGACATAAGGAAGGAACCACAATACCCTGATTAATGTTCCCTGAAGAAACCTCCTTAGGAAGAAAACTGTACAAGATTCGTAAGACAGCCTTGTCCTGATGAAAAACCAAATATGGTGGATCAAAAGACAGCTGAGGAGATAGCTAACAAAAATAAAACTTTCCAAGATAACAACTGAATATCTAATTTATGCATAGGTTCAACGGCAGATATGGCAAAAAGCCTTGAGAACTAGATTCAAATCCACGGAGGAGTAATAGGTTTGATAACAGTTATGACAATAACTAAATCCTGAATGAACTACTAAATATAAATAAGACACGCAAGATTTCTATGCAATAAAACTGAAAGAGCTGTAATATGACCCTTCAGAGTGCTGGCCGCCAGGCCTTTGTAATCCTGAAGGAATTTTAAAATTTTAGGTATTCTAATAGAATGCCATGCATAACCCCACTCTGAACACCACGATAGATACACTTTCCACACCTTGTGGTAAACCTTCCTAGTGAAAGGTTTAAAAGTCTGAACGAAGTCGGAAAAACCACTTTGAGAAAGAACTAAGCATTCAATCTCCAAGCATTCAAATTTAGTGACTGAAGGTTTCAAGAAAGAACAGACCTTGAGAAAGTAGATCTAGGAACAGAAGAAGATGCACGAAGGAGCACTGAATCAGATCTGCATACCACATCTTCCGAGGCCAAGCAGTAGCTATTAATATAGCCAAAATGTGTTCCTGATGGATCCGAACAATTACCCTCGGCAGAAGTACAATTGGTGGAAAAAGATAAACCAATTGATAGGATCAAGGAACTGCTAGTGCGTCTATTAAATGGACACTCTAACTTAAAAAACATAATATATGCTTACCTGATAAATTTATTTCTCTTGTAGTGTATCCAGTCCACGGATCATCCATTACTTGTGGGATATATTCCCTTCCCAACAGGAAGTTGCAAGAGGATCACCCACAGAAAAGCTGCTATATAGCTCCTCCCCTCACATGTCATATCCAGTCATTCGACCGAAACAAGACGAGAAAGGAGAAACCATAGGGTGCAGTGGTGACTGTAGTTTAATTAAAAATTTTGACCTGCCTTAAAAGGACAGGGCGGGCCGTGGACTGGATACACTACAAGAGAAATAAATTTATCAGGTAAGCATAAATTATGTTTTCTCTTGTTAAGTGTATCCAGTCCACGGATCATCCATTACTTGTGGGATACCAATACCAAAGCTTAAGTACACGGATGATGGGAGGGACAAGGCAGGAACTTAAACGGAAGGAACCAATGCCTGTAGAACCTTTCTCCCAAAAACAGCCTCCGAAGAAGCAAAAGTGTCAAATTTGTAAAATTTTGAAAAAGTGTGAAGCGAAGACCAAGTCGCAGCCTTGCAAATCTGTTCAACAGAGGCCTCATTTTTAAAGGCCCAGGTGGAAGCCACAGCTCTAGTAGAATGAGCTGTAATCCTTTCAGGGGGATGCTGTCCAGCAGTCTCATAGGCTAAGCGTATTATGCTTCTAAGCCAAAAGGAGAGAGAAGTTGCCGAAGCCTTTTGACCTCTCCTCTGCCCAGAGTAAACGACAAACAGGGCAGATGTTTGACGAAAATCTTTCGTTGCCTGTAAGTAGAACTTCAAGGCACGGACTACGTCCAGATTATGTAAAAGACGTTCCTTCTTTGAAGAAGGATTAGGGCACAATGACGGGACAACAATCTCTTGATTGATATTCCTGTTAGAAACCACCTTAGGTAAAAACCCAGGTTTAGTACGCAGAACTACCTTGTCTGAATGGAAAATCAGATAAGGAGAATCACAATGTAAGGCAGATAACTCCGAAACTCTTCGAGCCGAGGAAATAGCCATCAAAAACAGAACTTTCCAAGATAAAAGTTTAATATTAATGGAATGAAGGGGTTCAAACGGTACTCCTTGAAGAACTTTAAGAACCAAGTTTAAGCTCCACGGAGGAGCAACAGTTTTAAACACAGGCTTAATCCTAGCCAAAGCCTGACAAAAAGCCTGGACGTCTGGAACCTCTGCCAGACGCTTGTGCAAAAGAATAGACAGAGCAGATATCTGTCCTTTTAACAAACTAGCTGATAAGCCTTTTTCCAAACCCTCTTGGAGAAAGGACAATATCCTAGGAATCCTAACCTTACTCCATGAGTAACTCTTGGATTCGCACCAATAAAGGTATTTACGCCATATCTTATGGTAGATTTTCCTGGTGACAGGCTTTCGTGCCTGTATTAAGGTATCAATAACTGACTCAGAGAAGCCACGCTTTGATAGAATCAAGCGTTCAATCTCCATGCAGTCAGTCTCAGAGAAATTAGATTTGGATGATTGAAAGGACCTTGTATTAGAAGGTCTTGTCCATGGTAGAGTCCATGGTGGACAGGATGACATGTCCAAAAGGTCTGAATACCAGGTCCTGCGTGGCCACGCAGGCGCTATCAGAATCACCGATGCTCTCTCCTGCTTGATCTTGGCGATCAGTCGAGGGAGCAGAGGAAACGGTGGAAACACATAAGCCAGGTTGAAGAACCAAGGAGCTGCTAGAGCATCTATCAGCGTCGCTCCCGGGTCCCTGGACCTGGATCTGTAACGAGGAAGCTTGGCGTTCTGGTGAGACGCCATGAGATCCAGTTCTGGTTTGCCCCAATGATGGACCAGTTGAGCAAACACCTCCGGATGGAGTTCCCACTCCCCCGGATGAAAAGTCTGACGACATTGAAAATCCGCCTCCCAGTTCTCCACACCTGGGATGTGGATCGCTGACAAGTGGCAAGAGTGAGACTCTGCCCAGCAAATTATCTTTGAGACTTCTAACATCGCTAGGGAACTCCTGGTTCCCCCTTGATGGTTGATGTAAGCTACAGTCGTGATATTGTCCGACTGAAATCTGATGAACCTCAGTGTTGCTAACTGAGGCCAAGCTAGAAGAGCATTGAATATTGCTCTTAACTCCAGAATATTTATTGGGAGGAGTTTCTCCTCCTGAGTCCACGATCCCTGAGCCTTCAGGGAATTCCAGACTGCGCCCCAGCCTAGAAGGCTGGCATCTGTTGTTACAATCGTCCAATCTGGCCTGCGAAAGGTCATACCCTTGGACAGATGGACCCGAGATAGCCACCAGAGAAGAGAATCTCTGGTCTCTTGATCCAGATTTAGTAGAGGGGACAAATCTGAGTAATCCCCATTCCACTGACCTAGCATGCACACTTGCAGCGGTCTGAGATGTAGGCGTGCAAATGGCACTATGTCCATTGCCGCTACCATTAAGCCGATTACTTCCATGCACTAAGCCACTGACGGGCGTGGAATGGAATGAAGAACACGGCAAGCATTTAAAAGTTTTGATAACCTGGCCTCCGTCAGGTAAATTTTCAATTCTCCAGAATCTATCAGAGTCCCTAGGAAGGAGACTCTTGTGAGTGGTGATAGAGAACTCTTTTCCACGTTCACTTTCCACCCATGCAACCTCAGAAATGCCAGAACTATCTCTGTATGAGACTTGGCAATTTGAAAGCTTGACGCCTGTATCAGGATGTCGTCTAGATACAGAGCCACCGCTATGCCTCGCGGTCTTAGAACCGCCAGAAGTGAGCCCAGAACCTTTGTAAAGATTCTCGGGGCCGTAGCCAACCCGAAGGGGAGGGCTACAAATTGGTAATGCCTGTCTAGAAAGGCAAATCTTAGGAACCGATGATGATATTTGTGAATCGGTATATGAAGGTAGGCATCCTTTAAGTCCACTGTGGTCATGTACTGACCCTCTTGGATCATGGGTAGGATGGTCCGAATAGTTTCCATTTTGAATGATGGAACTCTTAGGAATTTGTTTAAGATCTTTAGGTCCAAAATTGGTCTGAAGGTACCCTCTTTCTAGGGAACCACAAACAGATTTGAATAAAATCCCTGTCCTTGTTCCGTCCGCGGAACTGGATGGATCACCCCCATTACTAGGAGGTCCTGTACACAGCGTAGGAATGCCTCTTTCTTTATCTGGTTTTCTGATAACCTTGAAAGATGAAATCTCCCTTGAGGAGGGGAAGCGTTGAAGTCCAGAAGATATCCCTGAGATATGATCTCCAACGCCCAGGGATCCTGGACATCTCTTGCCCACGCCTGGGCGAAGAGAGAAAGTCTGCCCCCCACTAGATCCGTTTCCGGATAGGGGGCCGTTCCTTCATGTTGTCTTGGGGGCAGTAGCAGGTTTTCTGGCCTGCTTGCCCTTGTTCCAGGACTGGTTAGGTTTCCAGGCCTGTCTGAAATGAGCAACAGTTCCTCCCTGTTTTGGAGCGGAGGAAGTCGATGCTGCTCCTGCCTTGAAATTTCGAAAGGCACGAAAATTAGACTGCTTGGCCTTTGGTTTGGCCCTGTCCTGAGGAAGGGTATGCCCCTTACCTCCAGTAATGTCAGCAATAATTTCCTTCAAGCCGGGCCCGAATAAGGTCTGCCCCTTGAAAGGGATATTAAGTAATTTAGATTTAGAAGTCACGTCAGCTGACCAGGATTTAAGCCATAGCGCCCTCCGCGCCTGGATGGCGAATCCGGAGTTCTTAGCCGTTAGTTTAGTCAAATGTACAATGGCATCAGAAACAAATGAGTTAGCTAGCTTAAGTGATTTAAGCTTGTTCATAATTTCATCCAATGGAGCTGTGTGAATGGCCTCTTCCAGAGACTCAAACCAGAATGCCGCAGCAGCAGTGACAGGCGCAATGCATGCAAGGGGCTGCAGGATAAAACCTTGTTGAACAAACATTTTCTTAAGGTAACCTTCTAATTTTTTATCCATTGGATCCGAAAAAGCACAACTATCCTCAACCGGGATAGTGGTACGCTTTGCTAAAGTAGAAACTGCTCCCTCCACCTTAGGGACCGTCTGCCATAAGTCCCGTGTAGTGGCGTCTATTGGAAACATTTTTCTAAATATAGGAGGCGGGGAAAAGGGCACACCGGGTCTATCCCACTCCTTGCTAATAATTTCTGTAAGCCTTTTAGGTATAGGGAAAACATCAGTACACACCGGTACCGCATAGTATCTATCCAGCCTACACAATTTCTCTGGAATTGCAACTGTGTTACAGTCGTTCAGAGCAGCTAAAACCTCCCCAAGCAATACACGGAGGTTCTCAAGCTTAAATTTAAAATTAGAGATCTCTGAATCAGGTTTCCCCGGATCAGATCCGTCACCCACAGAATGAAGCTCTCCGTCCTCATGTTCTGCAAACTGTGACGCAGTATCAGACATGGCTCTTACAGCACCAGCGCGCTCTACATCTCTCCTAATCCCAGAGCTATCGCGCTTGCCTCTCAATTCTGGCAATCTAGATAATACTTCTGACAGGGTATTATTCATGATTGTAGCCATGTCCTGTAAAGTAATTGCTATGGGCGTCTCTGATGCACTTGGCGCCATAATAGCATGCGCCCCCTGAGCGGGAGGCGAAGGTACTGACACGTGAGGAGAGTTAGTCGGCATAACTTCCCCCTCGTCGTCTGGTGATAATTCCTTTATAGATAAAGACTGACCTTTATTATTTAAAGTGAAATCAATACATTTAGTACACATATTCCTATGGGGCTCCACACTGGCTTTCAAACATAATGAACAAGTAGATTCATCTATGTCAGACATGTTTAAACAGACTAGTAATAAGACTGGCAAGCTTGAAAAACACTTCACAATAAGTTTACAAGCAATATAAACAACGCTACTGCGCCTTTAAGAAGCACAAAACCTGTCTCAAGTTGAAATAACAATGAACCAAAGCAGTTATATCAACCAAATTTTCACAGTAAATGTAGTAAGTCAGCAGAGCATTGCACCCACTTGCAAATGGATGATTAACCCCTTAATACCCAAAACGGATAAACAATAGAGAAAAAACGTTTTTTAAAACAGTCAAACACACTGTCACAGCTCTGCTGTGACTGATTACCTCCCTCAATATGACTTTTGAAGCCTTTTGAGCCCTCTAGAGAAGTCCTGGATCATGCAGGAAGAAGCAGGAAGTCTGAGTCTGAATTTTTACTGCGCAAAAAAGCGCTAAAATAGGCCCCTCCCACTCATTATTACAACAGTGGGAAGCTTCAGTTAACTGTTTCTATGCAGAAATTAAGCCAGCCATGTGGAAAAATTATGCCCCAATAAGTTTTATCACCAAATGTACGTTAAAAAACGATTAAACATGCCAGCAAACGTTTTAAAACACATTTTTTGAAGAGTATATATCTCTATTAATAAGCCTGATACCAGTCGCTTTCACTGCATTTAAGGCTTTACTTACATCTTTATTAATAAGCCTGATACCAGTCGCTTTCACTGCATTTAAGGCTTTACTTACATTACTTCGGTATCAGCAGCATTTTCTTAGTCAATTCCATTCCTTAGAAAAATATTTTACTGCACATACCTTAGTTGCAGGAAACCTGCACGCCATTCCCTTTCTGAAGTTACCTCACTCCTCAGAATGTGTGAGAACAGCAAGTGGATCTTAGTTACTTCTGCTAAGATCATAGAAAACGCAGGCAGATTCTTCTTCCAAATACTGCCTGAGAAAAAACAGCACACTCCGGTGCCATTTAAAAATAAACTTTTGATTGAAGAAATAAACTAAGTATAAAACACCACTCCTCTCACGACCTCCTATCTATGTTGAGGGTTGCAAGAGAATGACTGGATATGACATGTGAGGGGAGGAGCTATATAGCAGCTTTGCTGTGGGTGATCCTCTTGCAACTTCCTTTTGGGAAGGGAATATATCCCACAAGTAATGGATGATCCGTGGACTGGATACACTTAACAAGAGAAATTGTATTTATGTATTACATAGAAGTCACATTTATTTTTAATGAGATATATATATATTAACCCCTTAGTGACCAGACCGGTTTTCAAATTTCTTACCGTTAAGGACCAGGGCTGTTTTTACATTTCTGCTGTATTTGTGTTTAGCTGTAATTTTCCTCTTACTCATTTACTGTACCCACACATATTATATACTGTTTTTCTCGCCATTAAATGGACTTTCTAAATATAACATTATTTTCATTATATCATATAATTTACTATAAGAAAAAGTTATAAAATATGATGAAAAATTGAAAAAAACAAAACAAAATTTTTTCTAACTTTGACCCACAAAATCTGTTACGCATCTACAACCACCAAAAAACAGTAAAACGTAATAGTTTCTAAATTTAGTCCTGAGTTTAGAAATTCCCAATGTTTACTCCCTTAACCCCTTAAAGGACCGGGCATTTCAGACTAAAACTTTCCCAAAAGACCAGAGTATTTTTAGCATTTTTTTTTTTCCATTTTTATAATTTTATTGAGGTTTAAGAAACATAGGTACAGACTTTTTTACCTTCTGAGATCAAAGACAACGTCACAAACTTAATACAATAATCAATGGTATGATCAACCTAGATACTTATACGTACAGTCCAACAATAACATTACTAAACAGTGTGACAACAATATATGGTTAGAAAACATAAGGCAAATGATACATAACCTCATTTTGTGACATATATGTTAGTATACCTTAGTCTATCTCCCATTACAGGATGAAGCCACTTTTGGACTTCAAACGACAATTAGATACTTTATAAGGGGAAAACAGAATTTATGCTTACCTGATAAATTTCTTTCTTTTGCGATGTACTGAGTCCACGGATTCATCCTAACTTCTGGGATATTGTCCTTCCTGACAGGAAATAGCAAAGAGAGCACCACAGCAGAGCTGTCTATATAGCTCCCCCCTTAACTCCACCCCCCAGTCATTCGACCGAAGTCCAAGGAAAAAAAGGAGAAACTATAAGGTGCAGAGGTGACTGAAGTTTACATAAAAAATACTATCTGTCTTGAATAGACAGGGCGGGCCGTGGACGCGGTACATCGCAAAAGAAAGAAATTTATCAGGTAAGCATAAATTGTTTTCTTTTGCAAGATGTACCGAGTCCACGGATAAATCCTAACTTGTGGGATACCAATACCAAAGCCTTAGGACACGGATGAAGGGAGGGACAAGACAGGAACCTAAACAGAAGGCACCACTGCTTGCAAAACCTTTCTCCCAAAAATAGCCTCCGAAGAAGCAAAAGTATCAAATTTGTAAAATTTGGAAAAGGCATGAAGCGAAGACCAAGTCGCAGCCTTACAAATCTATTCAACATAAGCATCATTTTTAAAAGCCCATGTGGAAGCCACCGCTCTAGTGGAGTGAGCTGTAATTCTTTCAGGAGGCTGCTGTCCAGCAGTCTCATAAGCCAAACGGATGATGCTTTTCAGCCAAAAGGAAAGAGAGGTAGCCGTAGCCTTTTGACCTCTACGCTTTCCAGCATAGACAACAAACAAAGAAGATGATTGGCGAAAATCTTTGGTTGCCTGCAAATAAAACTTCAAGGCACGAACCACGTCCAAGTTGTGCAACAGACGGTCCTTCTTAGAAGAAGGATTAGGACACAGAGAAGGAACAACAATTTCCTAATTGATATTCCTGTTATAAACAACCTTAGGGAGGAACCCAGGTTTGGTACGCAAAACCACCTTATCAGCATGGAAAACAAGATAAGGCGAGTCACATTGTAATGCAGATAGTTCAGAAACTCTTCGAGCTGAAGAGATAGCAACTAGAAACAGAACTTTCCAAGATAGAAGCTTCATATCTATGGAATGCATGGGTTCAAACGGAACCCCCTGAAGAACTTTAAGAACTAAATTGAGACTCCATGGCGGAGCAACAGGTTTAAACACAGGCTTAATTCTAACTAAAGCCTGACAAAAAGCCAGAACGTCTGGGACATATGTCTTGGAGAAAAGACAAAATCCTAGGAATCCTGATCTTACTCCATAAGTAGCCTTTGGATTCACACCAAAAACGATATTTACGCCATATCTTATGATAGATCTTGGTGACATGAATGGAGCCTGAATCAAGGTATCTATGACCAACTCAGAGAAACCCCGCTTTGATAAAATCAAGCGTTCAATCTCCATGCAGTCAGTTGCAGAGAAATTAGATTTGGATGCTTGAATGGACCTTGAATCAAAAAGTCCCGTATCAGTGGCAGAGTCCATGGTGGCAGAGATGACATGTCCACCAGGTCTGCATACCAAGTCCTGAGTGGCCACGCAGGCGCTATCAAAATCACCGAAGCTCTCTCCTGTTTGATTCTGGCAATCAGACGCGGAAGGAGAGGGAATGGTGGAAACACATAAGCCAGGTTGAACGACCAGGGTACTGCTAGAGCATCTATCAGTACTGCCTGAGGATCCCTTGACCTGGATCCGTAACGAGGAAGTTTGGCGTTCTGACGAGACGCCATCAGATCCAATTCTGGTGTGCCCCATAGCTGAACCAGTTGAGCAAACACCTCCGGATGGAGCTCCCACTCCCCCGGATGAAAAGTCTGACGACTTAGAAAATCTGCCTCCCAGTTCTCCACCCCTGGGATATAGATTGCTGATAGATGGCAAGAGTGAGTCTCTGCCCATCGGATTATCCTGAAAACTTCTATCATCGCCAAGGAACTCCTTGTTCCCCCCTGATGATTGATATAAGCTACAGTCGTGATGTTGTCCGACTGAAACCTGATGAATCCGGCCGTTGCCAGCTGAGGCCACGCCTGAAGAGCATTGAATATCGCTCTTAATTCCAGAATATATCGGTAGGAGGGCCTCCTCCTGAGTCCACAAACCCTGTGCTTTCAGGGAATTCCAGACTGCACCCCAGCCCAGTAGGCTGGCGTCCATCGTCACAATAACCCACGCTGGCCTGCGGAAACACATTCCCTTGGACAGGTGATCCTGTGACAACCATCAAAGAAGAGAGTCTCTGGTCTCTTGATCCAGATTTATCTGAGGAGATAAAACTGCATAATCCCCATTTCACTGTTTGAGCATGCATAGTTGCAGTGGTCTGAGATGCAAGCGAGCAAACGGAACTATGTCCATTGCCGCTACCATAAGTCCGATTACCTCCAAACACTGAGCCACTGACGGCCGAGGAATGGAATGAAGAGCTCGGCAGGTGGTTAAAATCTTTGATTTCCTGACCTCCGTCAGAAATATTTTCATGTCCACCGAATCTATCAGAGTTCCCAGCAATGTTACTCTTGTGAGAGGAATAAGAGAACTCTTTTTCACGTTCACTTTCCACCCATGAGATCTTAGAAAGGCCAACACTAAGTCCGTGTGAGACTTGGCAAGTTGGAAAGTCGACGCTTGAATTAAGATGTTGTCTAGATAAGGCGCCACTGCTATGCCCCTCAACCTTAGGACCGCCAGAAGGGACCCTAGCACCTTTGTGAAGATTCTTGGCGCCGTGGCCAACCCGAAGGGAAGAGCCACAAACTGGTAATGCCTGTCCAGAAAGGAAACCTGAAGAACTGGTGATGATCTTTGAGGATAGGAATCTGTAGATACGCATCCTTTAGATCCACGGTAGTCATATATTGACCCTCCTGGATCATTGGTAAAATAGTCCGAATGGTCTCCATCTTGAAGGATGGAACTCTTAGGAATTGGTTTAGGATCTTGAGATCTAGAATTGGTCTGAAGGTTCCCTCTTTTTTGGGAACCACAAACAGATTGGAGTAGAAACCTTGCCCCTGTTCTGTTTTCGGAACTGGGCAGATCACTCCCATGGTAAAAAGGTCTTCTACACAGCGTAAGAACGCCTCTCTTTTTGTCTGGTTTACAGACAATTGAGAAAGATGGAACATCCCCCTTGGAGGAGACTCTTTGAAATCTAGGAGATACCCCTGGGTTACAATTTCTACGGCCCACGAGTCCTGAACGTCTCTTGCCCAGGCCTGAGCAAAGAGAGAAAGTCTGCCCCCTACTTGATCCGGTCCCGGATCAGGGGCTACCCCTTCATGCTGTCTTAGTGGCAGCAGCAGGTTTTTTGGCCTGTTTACCCTTGTTCCAAGCCTGGTTAGGTCTCCAGGTTGGCTTGGATTGAGCAAAGTTCCCCTCTTGCTTTGCAGCAGGGGAAGAGGAAGCGGGACCACCCTTGAAGTTTCGAAAGGAACGAAAATTATTTTGTTTGGTCCTTGTCTTATTTGACTTATCTTGAGGGAGGGCATGACCCTTCCCTCCAGTGATGTCTGAAATTATCTCTTTCAGTGCAGGCCCGAATAGGGTCTTACCTTTGAAAGGGATGGTCAAAAGCTTAGATTTAGATGACACATCAGCTGACCAGGACTTAAGCCATAACACTCTTCGCGCTAAAATGGCAAAACCTGAATTCTTTGCCGCTAACTTAGCAAGATGAAAAGCGGCGTATGTAATAAAAGAATTAGCCAACTTAAGGGCCTTAATTCTGTCCAAAATATCATCTAGTGGGGTCTCCATCTGAAGAGCCTCTTCTAGAGCCTCAAACCAAAAAGCAGCTGCAGTGGTTACCGGAACAATGCACGCTATAGGTTGAAGAAGAAAAGACAAATATTTTCTTTAGGAGACCCTCTAACTTTTTATCCATAGGATCAATGAAAGCACAACTGTCTTCAATAGGTATAGTTGTACGCTTAGCCAGAGTAGAAATAGCTTCCTCCACCTTAGGGACCGTCTGCCATGAGTCCTTTATGGTGTCAGAAATGGGGAACATTTTCTTAAAAACAGGAGGGGGAGCGAACGGAATACCTGGTCTATCCCACTCCTTAGTAACAATGTCCGAAATCCTCTTAGGGACCGGAAAAACATAAGTGTAAACAGGAACCTCTAAATATTTGTCCATTTTACACAATTTCTCTGGAACGACAATAGGGTCACAATCATCCAGAGTAGCTAAAACCTCCCTGAGCAATAAACGGAGGTGCTCAAGCTTAAATTTAAATGCCGTCATATCTGAATCTGTCTGAGGGAACATCTTTCCTGAATCAGAAATCTCTCCCTCAGACAGCAAATCCCTCATCCCTACCTCAGAACATTGTGAGGGAATATCGGATACGGCGACTAAAGCGTCAGAAGGCTCAGCATTTGTTCTTAACCCAGAGCTACTGCGCTTCCCTTGCAACCCTGGCAGTTTAGATAAAACCTCTGTGAGGGTAGTATTCATAACTGAAACCATATCTTGCAAGGTGAAAGAATTATACGCACTAGAAGTACTTGGCGTCGCTTGTGCGGGCGTAACTGGTTGTGACACTTGGGGAGAACTAGATGGCAAAACCTGATTTCCTTCTGTCTGAGAATCATTTAATGCCAAATTCTTATAAGTCAAAATATGCGGTTTGCAATTTATAGACATATCAGTACAATTGGGACACATTCTTAGAGGGGGTTCCACAATGGCTTCTAAACAAATTGAACAATGAGTTTCCTCAGTGTCAGACATGTTTAACAGGCTAGTAATGAAGCAAGCAAGCTTGGAAAACAGTTTATTTAATGAAAAAAACAATTTGCAAAAACGGTACTGTACCTTTAAGAGAAAAAAAGGCATACACAAACTGCAAAACAGGTTAAAATTGCTTCAAAAATTCCAAAATTTTAACAGTGTACCCACTAAGCCTTAGAAGGATTGCACCACAAGTAAAAAAGCAATAGACCCCCAATGAAAAAAACGGATTGATAATTGTCTAAAACCGGTTAAAAACCCCTAAAGCACATTGCCACAGCTCTGCTGTGGCCCTACCTGCCCTTAGGAAGCGATAATATGGGGTTTAAAGCTTCAATTAGTCCCTCCGAAGACTATCAGGACCTCAGGAGAAGTTGCTTGCTGCTTGTAAATGTAGGCCCCGCCCACCTCACTCGATGTTGCTGGGTCCTACACAAAACTAACAAACCCTGCCTGAAAGCCATGTGGGTTATAAACAACCCCAAAGAACCCTCAAGCAAATGTCCCATAAAACAGAAAACGTGACTCCCAGACACAAAAACGTTTGTCCCAAATTCACATAACAAACTGAGTGCCCACAAAAAAACATAATTTATGCTTACCTGATAAATTCCTTTCTCCTGTAGTGTAGTCAGTCCACGGGTCATCCATTACTTATGGGATTATAACTCCTCCCTAACAGGAAGTGCAAGAGGATCAGCCAAGCAGAGCTGCTATATAGCTCCTCCCCTCTACGTCATACCCAGTCATTCGACCGAAAACCAAACGAGAAAGGAGAAACTATAGGGTGCAGTGGTGACTGAGTATAATTTAAAATTTTAGACCTGCCATACAAAACAGGGCGGGGCCCGTGGACTGACTACACTACAGGGAGGGAAAGAATTTATCAGGTAAGCATAAATTATGTTTTCTCCTGTTAAGTGTAGTCAGTCCACGGGTCATCCAGTTACTTATGGGATACCAATAGCCAAAGCTAAAAGTACAACGGATGAACGGGAGGGGACCGGCAGGCTCTTTACACGGAAGGACCACTGCCTGCAGAACCTTTCTCCCAAAAACAGCCTCCGAAGAAGCAAAAGTGTCAAATTTGGAAAATTTAGGAAAAAGTGTGAAGTGAAGACCAAGTTGCAGCCTTGCAAATTTGTTCAACAGAGCCTCATTCCTTAAAGGCCCAAGTGGAAGCCATCAGCTCTAGTAGAATGGGCTTTAATTCTTTCAGGAGGCTGCTGTCCAGCAGTCTCATAGGCTAAACGTATTATGCTACGAAGGCCAAAAAGAGAGAGAGGTGGCCGAAGCCTTTTGACCTCTCCTCTGTCCAGAATACACGACAAACAGGGAAGAAGTTTGTCGAAAATCTTTAGTTGCCTGTAAATAAAATTTCAGGCACGGACAACGTCCAGATTGTGCAGAGTCGTTCCTTCTTTGAAGAAGGGTTAGGACACAATGATGGAACAACAATCTCTTGATGATATTCCTGTTGGTAACTACCTTAGGTAAGAACCCAGGTTTAGTACGCAGAACTACCTTGTCTGAATGGAAAATCAGATAAGGGGAAACACAATGTAAGGCCGATAAGCTCAGAGACTCTTCGAGCCGAGGAAATAGCCATTAAAAACAGAACTTTCCAGATAACAGCTTGATATCAATGGAATGAAGGGGTTCAAACGGAACACCCTGTAAAACGTTAAGAACTAAGTTTAAGCTCCATGGTGGGAGCCAACAGTTTATTAACACAGGCTTATCCTGGCCAAAGCCTGACAAAAAGGCCTGAACGTCTGGAACTTCTGACAGACGTTTGTGTAAAAGGATGGACAAAGCTGAGATCTGTCCCTTTAACGAACTAGCGGATAAACCCTTTTCTAAACCTTCTGTAGAAAAGACAATATCCTAGGAATCCTAACCTTACTCCATGAGTACTCTTGGATTCGCACCAATGCAAGTATTTGCGCAATATTTTATGGTAAATTTTCCTGGTAACAGGCTTCCTAGCCTGTATTAAAGTATCAATCACTGATTCCGAGAATCCACGCTTTGATAGAATCAAGCGTTCAATCTCCAAGCAGTCAGCTTCAGAGAAATTAGATTTGGATGGTTGAAAGGACCCTGCACCAGAAGGTCCTGGTTCTCAGAGGTAGAGACCATGGTGGACAGGACGACATGTCCACTAGGTCTGCATACCAGGTCCTGCGTGGCCACGCAGGCGCTATTAGAATCACCGATGCTCTCTCCTGTTGATCTGGCAATCAATCGAGGAAGCAACGGGAAGGGTTGGAAACACATGTTGAAGGCCCAAGGTGCTGACAGAGCATCTATCAGAACCGCTCCCGGGTCTCTGGACCTGGATCCGTAGCAAGGAAGTTTGGCGTTCTGGCGAGACGCCATGAGATCCAGAGATCTGGTTTGCCCCAACGCCGAAGTATTTGGGCAAAAACCTCCGTGATGAAGTTCCCACTCCCCCGGATGAAAAGTCTGACGACTTAGAAAATCCGCTTCCCAGTTCTCCACGCCTGGGATGTGGATCGCTGATAGGTGGCAAGAGTGAGACTCTGCCAGGTGAATTATCTTTGAGACTTCCATCATCGCTAGGGAACTCCTTGTCCCTCCCTGATGGTTGATGTAAGCCACACAGTCGTGATGTTGTCCGACTGAAACCTGATGAACCTCAGAGTTGCTAACTGAGGCCAAGCCAGAAGAGCATTGAAAACTGCTCTTAATTCCAGAATGTTTATGGAAGGAGACTCTCCTCCTGAGACCAAGATCCTGAGTCTTCAGGGAGTTCCAGACAGCGCCCCAACCTATCAGGCTGGCGTCTGTTGTTATAATTGTCCAATCTGGCCTGCTGAAGGGCATCCCCTTGGACAGATGTGGCCGAGAAATGCCACCATAGAAGAGAATTTCTTGTCCTCCTGATCCAATTCAGCATAGGGGACAAATCTGAGTAATCCCCATTCCAACTGACTTAGCATGCACAATTGCAGTGGTCTGAGATGCAGGCGTGCAAAGGGTACTATGTCCATTGCCGCTATCATTAAGCCTATTACCTCCATGCATTGAGCCACTGACGGGTGTGGAATGGAATGAAGGACACGGCAAGCATTTAGAAGTTTGGTTAACCTGTCTTCTGTCAGGTAAATTTTCATTTCTACAGAATCTATAAGAGTCCCTAAGAAGGGAACTCTTGTGAGTGGCAATAGAGAACTCTTTCCTTCGTTCACTTTCCACACTATGTGACCTTAGAAATGCCAGTACAAACTCTGTATGAGACTTGGCAGTTTGGAGACTTGACGCTTGTAATCAGAATGTCGTCTAGGTACGGAGCTACCGGATATTCGTCGCGGGTCTTAGTACCGCCAGAAGAGGAACCCAGAACCTTTGTAAAGATTCTTGGAGCAGTAGCCAACCCGAAGGGAAGAGCTACAACTGGTAATGCCTGTCTAGGAAGGGCAAATCTTAGGTACCGATAATGATCTTTGTGAATCGGTATGTGCAGGTAGGCATCCTTTAAATCCACTGTGGTCATGTACTGACCCTTTTGGATCATGGGGTAAGATTGTCCGAATAGTTTCCATTTTGAACGATGGAACTCTTAGGAATTTGTTTAGGACTTTAAATCCAAGATTGGTCTGAAGGTTCCTTCCTTCTTGGGAACCACAAACAGATTTGAGTAAAAACCCTTGTCCGTGCTCCGACCGCGGAACCGGGTGGATCACTCCCCATTAGTAAAAGATCTTGTACACCAGCTTAGAAACGCCTCTTTCTTTATCTGGTTTGTTGACAAACCTTGAAAGATGAAATCTCCCTTTTGGAGGAGAAGCTTTGAAGTCCAGAAGATATCCCTGAGATATGATCTCTAACGCCCAGGGATCCTGGACATCTCTTGCCCAAGCCTGGGGCGAAGAGAGAAAGTCTGCCCCCTACTAATCCGTTTCCGGATTGGGGGCCCTCACATTCAAGCTGTCTTAGGGGCAGCAGCAGTTTTCTGGCCTGCTTGCCCTTGTTCCAGGTCTGGTTAGGTTTCCAGCCCTGTCTGAATCTAGCAACAGATCCTTCCTGTTTTGGAGCGGAGGAAGTTGATGCTGCTCCTGCCTTGAAGTTACGAAAGGCACAGAAAATTAGACTGTCTAGCCCTTGGTTTGGCTCTGTCTTGAGGCATGGGCATGGCCCTACCTCCAGTAATGTCAGCGATAATTTCTTTCAAACCGGGCCCGAATAATTTCTGCCTTTGAAAGGTATGTTAAGACAATTTAGATTTAGAAGTCACATCGGCTGGACCAGGATTTTAGCCACAGCGCTCTGGCGCCTGAATGGCGAATCCGGTATTCTTAGCCGTAAGCTTAGTTAGATGTACTACGGCATCAGAAATAAATGAATTAGCTAGCTTAAGGGCTTTAAGCTTGTTTGTAATCTCATCAATGAGCTGTTTCAAGGGTCTCTTCCAGAGACTCAAACCAGAATGCCGCCGCAGCCGTGACAGGCGCAATGCATTGCGAGTGGTTGTAAATAAAACCTTGTTGAGTAAACAATTTATTAAGGTAACCCTCTAACTTTTTATCCATTGGATCTGAAAAGGCACAGCTTATCCTCCACCGGATAGTGGTACGCTTAGCCAGAGTAGAAACTGCTCCCTCCACCTTAGGGACCGTCTGCCATAAGTCCCGTGTGGTGGCGGTCTATTGGAAACATTTTTCTAAATATAGGAGGGGGGGAAAAGGGTACACCGGGCCTATCCCACTCCTTGGTAATAATCTCTGTAAGTCTCTTAGGTAATAGGAAAAGACGTCAGTACACGCCGGGTACCCCCGCATAGTATCTATCCAGCCTACATAAATTTCTCTGGGATTGCAACCGTGTTACAATCATTCAGAGCCGCTAATACCTCCCCTAATAGTACACGGAGGTTCTCAAGCTTAAAATTTAAAATTTGAAAATGTCAGAATCCAGTCTATTTGGATCAGATCCGTCACCTACAGAATGAAGCTCTCGTCTTCATGCTCTGCCACTTGTGACGCAGTATCAGACATGGCTCTAACATTATCAGCGTACTCTGTTCTCACCCAGAGTGGTCGCGTTTACCTCTAAGTTCTGGCAATTTAGATAAAACTTCAGTCATAACATTAGCCATGTCTTGTAAAGTGATTTGTAATGGCCGCCCTGATGTACTTGGCGTCACAATATCACGCCCCTCCGCGAGCGGGAGATGCAGGTACTGACACGTGAGGAGAGTTAGTCGGGCATAACATCCCCTCGATGTCTGGTGAAATTTTCTTGACATGTACAGATTGGCTTTTATTTAAAGTAGCATCAATGCAATTCGTACACAAATTTCTATTGGGCTCCACATTGGTCTTAGAACATATTGCACAAGAGATTCCTCTGTGTCGAGACATGTTTAAACAAAACTTAGCAATTAGACTAGCAAGCTTGGAAAAATACTTTTCAAACAATTTTCAAGTAATATAAAAAACGTTACTGTGCCTTTAAGAAGCACACAAAAACTGTCACAGTTGAAATAACAATGAACCGGATTAGTTATAGAAACCAATTTTTTTACAGTAAATGTATTGATTTAGCAAAGGAATGCACCCACTAGGCAAATGGTATGATTAACCCCTTAATATCGGAAAAACGGAAACAATAAATATAAACGTTTTTATCACAGTCAAAAACACAGTCTCACAGGTCTGCTGTGAGTGATTACCTCCCTCAAAACTAGTTTTGGAGACCCCTGAGCTCTGTAGAGACGTCCTGGATCATGCAGGGAGAATAAGGAAGACTTGTGACTGAATTTCTACTGCGTAGAAAAGCGCCAAAATAGGCCCCTCCCACTCATAATACAACAGTGGGGAAGGCTCAATAAACTGATTTTATTTAAAAATAAACGACAGCCAAGTGGAAATTAATGCCCATAAAATTTTTCACCAAGTACCTCAAAGCTAAAACGATTAACATGCCAGTAAACGTTTTAAATATAAATACATGAAAGTTGTAAAAAAGCCTGTTGCTAGTCGCTTTTACTGCAGAAAGGCTATAAGTTATATGTATACAGTATTTTCTTAGAGGAAATGCCATCCCCCAGAAATACTTTAGTTCCCAACATACATACATAACTGCCTGATACCAGTTGCTACTACTGCATTTAAGGCTGTACTTACATTTTAATGGTATTAGCAGTATTTTCTCAGTCAATTCCATTCCTTAGAAAATAATATACTGCAACATACCTCTTTGCAGGTGAACCCTGCCCGCGCTGTCCCCTGTTCTGAAGTTTACCCCGCTCCTCAGAAGGCCGAAAACAGCAAATGGATCTTAAGTTACGTCCGCTAAGATCATACACAAACTCAGGTAGATCTTCTTCTAATGCTGCCTGAGAAAAAACAACACACTCCGTTGCCGTTTAAAATAACAAACTTTTGATTGAAGAAATAAAAAACTAAGTTTTAATAACCACTGTCCTCTCACACATCCTATCGATAGTTAGGTGCAAGAGAATGACTGGGTATGACGTAGAGGGAGGAGCTATATAGCAGCTCTGCTTGGGTGATCCTCTTGCACTTCCTGTTAGGGAGGAGTTATAATCCCATAAGTAATGGATGACCCGTGGACTGACTACACTTAACAGGAGAAATTAACCCTGTATGCAAGCTAGTAAAAACCTCTGATAACAATAGGATTACTGCTTACACTTCCCCTAATGGGGGACACTGTTCAGCCTTTCTGAGTTAACACAGTCTCTGCAGAAAATATGACTGAACTATACCTCATTGCTGCATAGCAGAGAAACCGTTCCTCACACTGAAGTTTTCCTGTACGCCTCAGCTTCTGTGGGAACAGCAGTGGACCTTAGTTACAAAATGCTAAGATCATCATCCTCCAGGCAGAAATCTTCATCTATGTCCCTGCCTGAGAGTAAATAGTAACAACACCGGTAACCATTTAAAAAATAACAAACACTTGATTGAAGATAAAATAAAACTAACAGTTTAACACCTCTTCTCTTTACCTTTCCTACTTAGAGCCAGCAAAGAGAATGACTGGGGGTGGAGTTAAGGGGGGAGCTATATAGACTAGCTCTGCTGTGCTTCTCTTTGCTACTTCCTGTCAGGAAGGACAATATCCCACAAGTTAGGATGAATCCGTGGACTCGGTACATCTTGCAAAAGAAATGTAGATAAGCTACTCCGGCCCTTTAAGGACCATAGGAATATTGCAGTTCCGATAGTGGGAGACCATGTAGATATTTGGACCTAGAACATATTTAAAGAATTAATAACAAGTTCAAGTAAACTAGAAAAAACTAAATTTATGCTTACCTGATAAATTTATTTCTCTTGTGGTGTATCCAGTCCACGGATTCAACCATTTACTTGTGGGATATTCTCCTTCCCAACAGGAAGCTGCAAGAGGACAACCCACAGCAGAGCTGTCTATATAGCTCCTCCCTTAACTACCACTCCCAGTCATTCGACCGAAGACAAGCAAGAGAAAGGAGAAACTATAGGGTGCAGTGGGTGACTGTAGTTTTAAAGATAAAAAACACCTGCCTTAAAATGACAGGGCGGGCCGTGGACTGGATACACCACAAGAGAAATAAATTTATCAGGTAAGCATAAATTTTGTTTTCTCTTGTAAGGTATATCCAGTCCACGGATTCATCCATTACTTGTGGGATACCAATACCAAAGCTATAGGACACGGATGAAGGGAGGGACAAGGCAGGCGCTTAAACGGAAGGCACCACTGCCTGTAAGACCTTTCTCCCAAAAATAGCCTCCGAAGAAGGAAAAGTATCAACTTTGTAGAATTTAGAAAAAGTATGAAGCGAAGACCAAGTCGCCGCCTTACAAATCTGTTTCAACAGAAGCCTCATTCTTAAAAGCCCATGTGGAAGCTAACGCTCTAGGTAGAATGAGCTGTAATTCTTCTAGGAGGCTGCTGGGCCAGCAGTCTCATAAGCTAAGCGGATTATACTTCTTAGCCAAAAAGAAAGAGAAGTTGCCGAAGCCTTTGGCCTCTCCTCTGTCCAGAGTAGACCACAAACAAAGCAGAGGGTTTGACGAAAACCCTTCGTAGCTTGAAAATAAAATTGTAAAGCACGTACCACATCAAGAATTGTATAATAGACGTTCCTTCTTGAAGAAGGATTAGGATATAGTGAAGGAACAACAATTTCCTGATTGATAATTTTATTAGATACCACCTTAGGAAGAAAACCAGGTTTGGTACGTAACACTACCTTATCTGCATGGAAAATGAGATAAAGGGAATCACATTGTAAAGCAGATAACTCCTAAACTCTTCGAGCCGAGGAGATAGCTACTAAAAACAAGAACTTTCCAAGATAAAAGTTTGCAGAATCTTAAGAACTAAATTAAAACTCCATGGTGGAGCAACAGGTTTAAACACAGGCTTGATTCTAACTAAAGCCTGACAAAACGCCTGGCAAATCTGGAGTATCAGCCAGACGCTTGTGCAAAAGAATAGACAGAGCAGAAATCTGTCCCTTTAGGAACTAGCTGACAATCCCTTCTCCAATCCTTCTTGGAGAAAAGATAATATCCTAGGAATCCTGACCTTACTCCATGAGTAACCTTTGGATTCACACCATGAAGATATCTACACCATATCTTATGATAGATTTTCCTTGTCACCGGCTTTCGAGCCTGAATTAAGGTATCAATGACCGACTCAGAGAAACCACGCTTTGATACAAACCAAGCGTTCAATCTCCAAGCAGTCAGGCGCAGAGAAATTAGATTTGGATGGTTGAAAGGACCCTGTAAGTAAAAGGTCCTGCCTCAGCGGCAAAGTCCATGGTTGGAAAGGATGACATGTCCACCAGATCTGCATACCAAGTCCTGCGTGGCCACGCAGGTGCTATCAAAATCACTGAAGCTTCCCTCCAGCTTGGTCTTGTCAATCAGACGAGGGAGCAGAGGAAACCCATAAGCAAAATATCTCCGGATGGAGTTCCCACTCCCCCGGATGAAAAGTCTGTCGACTTAGAAAATCCGCCTCCCAGTTCTCTACTCCTGGGATATGGATAGCTGATAGATGGCAAGAGTGAACCTCTGCCCATAGATTATTTTTGAAACCTCCAACATTGCTAGGGAACTCCTTGTTCCCCCTTGATGGTTGATGTAGGCTACAGTCGTGATATTGTCCGACTGAAATCTGATGAACCTGACCGCAGCAAGCTGAGGCCAAGCCTGAAGAGCATTGATATCGCTCTTGTAGTTTCCAGAATGTTTATCGGAAGGAGTGCCTCCTCCTGAGTCCACGAGCCCTGAGCCTTCAGGGAGTTCCAGACTGCACCCCAGCCCAGAAGGCTGGCATCTGTCGTTACTATTGTCCAATCTGGCCTGCGAAAGGTCATATGGACCCGAGATAGCCACCAGAGGAGAGAATCCCTGGTCTCTTGATCCAGATTTAGTAGAGGGGACAAATCTGTGTAATCCCCATTCCACTGACTGAGCATGCAAAGTTGCAGCGGTCTGAGATGTAGGCGGGCAAACGGCACTTTGTCCGTTGCCGCTACCATTAAGCCGATTATTTCCATACACTGAGCCACTGAAGGGCGAGAAGAAGAACAAAGAACACGGCAGGAATTTAGAAGTTTTGACAACCTGGCCTCTGTCAGGTAAATCTTCATTTCTACAGAATCTATCAGAGTTCCTAGGAAAGAAACTCTTGTGAGAGGGGATAGAGAACTCTTTTCTTCGTTCACCTTCCACCAATGAGACCTCAGGAATGCCAGAAAAACAATGTCCGTATGGGACCTGGTGATTTGAAAATTCGATGCCTGTATTGTGAATGTCGTCTAGGTAAGGGGCTACTGCTATACCCCGCGGCCTTAGGACCGCTATGAGTGACCCTAGAACCTTTGTAAAGATTCTTGGTGCCGTAGCTAACCCAAAGGGAAGAGCCACAAACTGGTAATGCCTGTCTAGGAAGGCGAACCTGGAGAACCGATGATGATCTCTGTGTATTGGAATGTGAAGATAAGCATCCTTTAAGTCCACGGTAGTCATATATTGACCCTCCTGGATCATAGGTAGGATGGTTCGAATAGTCTCCATCTTGAAGGATGGGACCCTGAGAAATTTGTTTAAGATCTTGAGATCTAAGATTGGTCTGAAGGTTCCCTCTTTCTTGGGAACTACAAACAGGTTTGAATAGAAGCCTTGCCCCTGTTCCTCCTTTGGAACTGAGTGGATCACTCCCATAACTAGGAGGTCTTGAACACAATGTAAGAATGCCTCTCTCTTTATCTGGTTTGCAGATAATAGTGAGAGATGAAATCTCCCTTTTGGGGAAGAAGCTTTGAAGTCCAGAAAGATATCCCTGGGACACAATTTCCTACACCCAGGGATCCTGGACATCTCTTGCCCATGGGCGAAGAGAGAAAGTCTGCTCCCTACTAGATCCGTTTCCGGATCGGGGGCTGATCCTTCATGCTGTCTTAGAGGCAGCAGCAGGTTTTTTGTCCTGCTTTCCTATGTTCCAAGCCTGGTTAGGTCTCCAGACCGGCTTGGACTGGGCAAAATTTCCCTCTTGTTTTCTATTAGAGGAAGTTGAAGCTGCACCACTCTTGACGTTTAGAAAAGAACGAAAATTAGTCTGTTTGGTCCTTAATTTGTTGGACTTATCCTGAGGAAGGGCGTGACCTTTTCCTCCATTAATATCAGAAATTATCTCCTTCAGTCCAGGCCTGAATAGGGTCTGCCCCTTGAAGGGAATGTTGAGAAGCTTAGACTGAAGTAACGTCAGCTGCCCAGGATTTAAGCCATAGTGCCCTACGCCTGAGTTTTTAGCCGTTAGCTTGGTTAAATGAACAACCGGCGTCAGAAACAATGAATTGGCTAGCTTAAGAGCTTTAAGCTTGTCAAGGATATCATCCAACGGGGTTTCTACCTGTAGGAGCCTCTTCTAGAGACTCAAACCAGAAGGCCGCAGCAGCAGTGACGGGGCAATGCATGCAAGAGGGCTGGAGAATAAAACCTTGTTGAATAAAAATTTTCTTAAGGTAACCCTCTAATTTTTTTGTCCATTGGATCTAGAAAAGCACCACTGTCCTCGACCGGGATAGTTGTACGCTTCGTTAGGGTAGAGACTGCTCCCTCCACCTTAGGGACCGCCTGCCACAAGTCCCGTGTAGTGGCATCTATAGGGAACATCTTTTTAAAAACAGGAGGGGGAGAGAACGGTACACCTGGTCTATCCCATTCCTTAGTAATAATTTCTGAAAACCTCTTAGGGATTGGAAAAACATCAGTTGTAAACAGGCACTGCATAGTATTTATCCAACTTACACAATTTCTCTGGGACTACAATGGCGTCACAGTCATCCAGAGTTGCTAAAACCTCCCTGAGCAACACGCGGAGGTGTTCAAGCTTAAATTTAAATGTAGACATATCAGAATCAGGTTTGAAGTGTCTTCCCTGAATCAGAAAAATCACCCACAGATAGAAGCTCTCCTGCTTCGGCTTCTGCACATTGGGAGGGTATATCAGACATAGCTACTAAAGCGTCAGAGAGCTCTGTATTTGTTCTAGCCCCAGAGCTATCTCGCTTTCCTTGTAACCCTGGCAGTTTGGACAATACCTCTGTAAGGGTATGATTCATAACTGCCGCCATGTCTTGTAAGGTAAACGCAATGGGCGCGCTAGATGTACTTGGCGTCCCTTGAGCGGGAGTTATAGGTTCTGACACGTGGGGAGAGTTAGTCGGCATAACTTCCCCCTTGTCAATTTCCTCTGGTGATAAATCTTTTAAAGCCAGAATATGGTCTTTATAATTTATAGTAAGATCAGTGCATTTGGTACACATTCTAAGAGGGGGTTCCACAATGGCTTCTAAATATAATGAACAAGGAGTTTCCTCTATGTCAGACATGTTTAACAGACTAGTAATGAGACCAGCAAGCTTGGAAAACACTTTAATAAATGTTAAAAAGCAGAATATAAAAAACGGTACTGTGCCTTTAAGAGAAAAAAACAAACACATAAACTGAAAAACAGTGAAAAAAAGCAGTAAACTCTACGAAATTTTTACAGTGTGTATAATAGACTAAAATAGCATTGCACCCACTTGCAAATGGAAAATTAACCCCTCAGGCTCAAAAACGAATCAGAAAAACGGTAAAACCGTTATAAACAGTCACAAGCAAACTGCCACAGCTCTACTGTGGCTCCTACCTGCCCTTAAAACGACTTTTGTAGGAACAAAAACCCTTTACAGAGGTCCTATATGTCAGGGGACTCCTTCAGGGAAGCTGGATGTCTCAGACGGCAAAAACTACTGCGCCATTAGAGCGCGAAAATACGCCCCTCCCACCATGCACTCAAAGTGAAAAGGCCATAATAACTACTCCTAGGAGAAATCTAATCAGCCATGTGGAAAACTAGGCCCCAAAATAAAGATTTATCACCTTCAGTAAAAAACGTTTTTTTATATATTATGCAAACGTTTTACATACTAAGTAATAAGAGCAATTAACATGAATATTACCCTTTACTGCAAGCATGATCCCAGTCGTTTGTTAAATCACTGTAATCAGGCTTACCTTAAATATATCAGGCACTGTCAGCATTTTCTAGACCTTATCATCTCTCTAGAAAAAAATATACTGAACATACCTCAGAGCAGTTAATTCTGCAAGCCATTCCCCCAGCTGAAGTTTTCCCATACTCTTCAGCTATGTGTGAGAACAGCAGTGGACCTTAGTTACAACCTGCTAAGATCATCAAAAACCTCAGGCAGAACTCTTCTTCTAATTTCTGCCTGAGGCAAAAACAGTACAACGCCGGTACCATTTAAAAATAACAAACTTTTGATTGAAGATAAACTACACTGTCACCACATATCTCTTGATACTTCCTTTCTTGTCGAGAGCTGCAAGAGAATGACTGGGAGTGGCAGTTAGGGGAGGAGCTATATAGACAGCGCTGCTGTGGGTGTCCTCTTGCAGCTTCCTGTTGTGAAGGAGAATATCCCACAAGTAATGGATGAATCCGTGGACTGGATACACCTTACAAGAGAAATATCAATATCAACAAGATTTTAACTTAGGAGGAAGACCACCCAGAACATCTTATATCATATATCAACCTGTATGAGGTTAGTGATGTGGCTTGGGAAAATAACATAAGTAGCAATAACAACCAAACCGCATTTTCAGAGAAATAAGACAAATGGGATAAGTTAACCCTGGGATTCAGGGGACTGGTTATTAACAAGCCTAATAGCGCGGCTTATAGCTTAAAATTTGATAGCTCATGTTACCTCACTAATTAACTGAATTTTAAACAAACTGATAGTGAGGAAGTGGCCTTTGTGGGTAATATATAAAATTGGCAATTATCTGATGTATTGGGTCTATCTTGCCACACTACTTTTCAGGATAGAAAGCTCTCCGCTCACTTCACACCAAATCCATAAAAGTATGTAGAGAATAATCTCTCCTCATCTCCACAAATGAAACTAATTTAGTGTGCAGCACCATCTCGGCCGCTGACGGTGCCGCAACAGTAAAAGATATCATTAACAGTGGGGTGTGGGGGGAGAAACCATTCAACAGCGAAGCAAGCTTAAGCATATAGGCAAGTCTTAAACAATATGTGGGTCAGGTAATGGAAGACATAAGAATCCTTTATGGCCACTGGGCTTAAATAACTAAGGGTGCTTCCTGAGCTAACTATAATGATATGTGTATTCATACGTCCTGCAGCTGACTACAGGGATCACTAGTGTGTCCCCATGATATAATTATATGCGAGTTGTAAAAGTAATGTCAGCAGTTGAATATACATCTGGTCAGATATTTTACATTCTCATTCTTAATATGGGAGCATATATAGATATGAACAGTAATATCAGTAAAACTAAAGATATCTAAGGAGGTGGAGACTCCATATCCTAATAAACACTATTATCTATCTTATAGTGTTACTTGGTATCCACATGTATAAGCTATACATGGGCTATATGTGGAATAGTGAGAATTAGTAACATCAGTAAATAGCTTTCTATTTATCCCCAAGACTTAAATAGAGTATAGATAGGCTCATAATGTCCACCATTTTCTGATCTTACAATCGCCATAAGGAGACATCCGAGATGTAGCAGCTGGTGGGGAGTAATACATTTAGTGTAAAAATAATTGGATGTTAGGAGAGTCATAGTAGTTCCTAAGGCTCCAAAAAAAGCTCACAGAGCCTTAGCTTCACATACTAAAATGTCACCCTATTCCCTTTTTACTGCTTCTCACAGATATTTGCCCGGGGCTCCAGTGCCAAGCAAACTCATGAATGCCATTGTGGTTTAGGTTAGATTGTCTCTTTGGGGAGTCATAACTTTGTAGGGAATCCCTTATCGTCAAAAAGCTGTATGGCTCTATTATAGGGCTCGTCCATGCCCGTAGTTGTGAGGGGTTAGTAGTATTGTATGAGTCTGTGGATACCGCCAACACTGGATCCTCCATTACACTCATAGTCTGATTCTGGCTAGGATCCGTAAATCTCAACAGTTTCTGTTCCAGCGTGTCTCCCCCATCCACCTGGAAAAATTCAGTGACTGCGACTCTATCAGTGTGTCCTGGCTTAAAATCAGACTTACGGTTCACAGCAATCTCAATGTTAACTACCTTGTATTTTCCCGCGTGGGCGCAGCAAGCTGGATCCTTCTGCTCACTCTCTCCTAGTAGTGATAGCCTAGATGCACTCGGTAAAGGCCTGTAGCACTTGTATGCATGTCCAGGTATGGTTTCCTCTTCATCTAAGTTCTCCGTCTGACACGTAACCTTCAAGGCAGTCACATGCATGCTTGGAGTTTCAGAGTTCGTAAACACATCGCTAGGTCGGGTGCCAGCTATATCCTTATCTGCTAAGCGGTCTGCTAAGCTTAATTTTCATGCAATGTTACGCAAATTTCCTTGAATCGGTGAGGATCTTATTTTGGGCTTGGGAGTACAAATACTGCCCCACTCTTTTGCCAAATAATCGGAGAGGCAATTAAGCTGTTCATCCAAAATCCTGGATATAACTGTCAGAAGCGTTGTAGCGGTAGGGTCCATCTTATACTGATGAATAATTAGCTGTATGGTCTCTCACTAATTTGTAGACTAGAGAAATTACAGTCCAACTGTGACTGTCCTACCCGGATTGGGGGGGGTCGAGGTCTCTTAGGTAGGCCGCTGCCTGAGGCCTTGACAGTCTAGATCAGCCCTCCAGGGTCATAGATTCAGCAAATCTGGTATTGTTCGATTCAGCAGGTCATACATTTCAAGTTGATGGTATTGTAATCCGAAAATGCTGCCTGTAGCTGGTTATCATCAGTGGATTATCCAGTTTTCGCCAGAAACTTCTGAAATTGCGACCGAACTCGGACCGTGCATAGACACGCCCCCCCCGTATTTTTAGCATTTTTGCTATCACTCCATTTAAACAGAAATAGAGCCTTTTTTTACATTTACCTATCAAAACTATATATATTTTTTTAGTAGACAACCCAAAGTATTGATCTAGGCCCATTTTGGTATATTTTATTCCACCAGATAAATCTACCCCTTATACTCAACAGGCTTAGGGTGCTAAATCCCTGAAGTCTTGCCTGTGTATCTACCTTTAATGGGTCTAACCCCGCAGAGATAGTTTCAGTATGCTTCATTATAAAAAATTCTGAAACAGAAAACTAGACAAACGAACACCCCAAAAAATACATTGTACTGTTTATAAAATTATCAATATTAGAGTGTGATGAACAGTAAATAATTACGGCAAAGTAATATTACTGAAATAAAAGACGGGAAAAAGGAGAGTGTGTGTAACACAAGTATCCTGTATTAGTCCACAAAGGAAGTTTATGGAGGGTGCTGAGTGCCAAAAGTAATGAGTAAATATAAATGAAAAACAGAATTTATGTTTACCTGATAAATTACTTTCTCCAACGGTGTGTCGGTCCACCGGCGTCATCCTTACTTGTGGGATATTCTCTTCCCCAACAGGAAATGGCAAAGAGCCCAGCAAAGCTGGTCACATGATCCCTCCTAGGCTCCGCCTACCCCAGTCATTCGACCGACGTTAAGGAGGAATATTTGCATAGGAGAAACCATATGGTACCGTGGTGACTGTAGTTAAAGAAAATAAATTATCAGACCTGATTAAAAAACCAGGGCGGGGCCGTGGGACCGGACACAAACGTTGGAGAAAGTAATTTATCAGGTAAACATAAATTCTGTTTTCTCCAACATAGGTGTGTCCGGTCCACGGCGTCATCCTTACTTGTGGGAACCAATACCAAAGCTTTAGGACACGGATGAAGGGAGGGAGCAAATCAGGTCACCTAAATGGAAGGCACCACGGCTTGCAAAACCTTTCTCCCAAAAATAGCCTCAGAAGAAGCAAAAGTATCAAACTTGTAAAATTTGGTAAAAGGTGTGCAGTGAAGACCAAGTCGCTGCCCTACATATCTGATCAACAGAAGCCTCGTTCTTGAAGGCCCATGTGGAAGCCACAGCCCTAGTGGAATGAGCTGTGATTCTTTCGGGAGGCTGCCGTCCGGCAGTCTCGTAAGCCAATCTGATGATGCTTTTAATCCAAAAAGAGAGAGAGGTAGAAGTTGCTTTTTGACCTCTCCTTTTACCTGAATAAACAACAAACAAGGAAGATGTTTGTCTAAAATCCTTTGTAGCATCTAAATAGAATTTTAGAGCGCGAACAACATCCAAATTGTGCAACGAACGTTCCTTCTTTGAAACTGGTTTCGGACACAGAGAAGGTACGATAATCTCCTGGTTAATGTTTTTGTTAGAAAACAACTTTTGGAAGAAAACCAGGTTTAGTACGTAAAACCCACCTTATCTGCATGGAACACCAGATAAGGAGGAGAACACTGCAGAGCAGATAATTCTGAACTCTTCTAGCAGAAGAAATTGCAACTAAAAACAAAACTTTCCAAGATAATAACTTAATATCAACGGAATGTAAGGGTTCAAACGGAACCCCCTGAAGAACTGAAAGAACTAAATTGAGACTCCAAGGAGGAGTCAAAGGTTTGTAAACAGGCTTGATTCTAACCAGAGCCTGAACAAAGGCTTGAACATCTGGCACAGCTGCCAGCTTCTTGTGAAGTAACACCGACAAGGCAGAAATCTGTCCCTTCAGGGAACTTGCAGATAATCCTTTTTCCAATCCTTCTTGAAGGAAGGATAGAATCCTAGGAATCTTAACCTTGTCCCAAGGGAATCCTTTAGATTCACACCAACAGATATATTTTTTCCAAATTTTGTGGTAAATCTTTCTAGTTACAGGCTTTCTGGCCTGAACAAGAGTATCGATAACAGAATCTGAGAATCCTCGCTTCGATAAGATCAAGCGTTCAATCTCCAAGCAGTCAGCTGGAGTGAAACCAGATTCGGATGTTCGAACGGACCCTGAACAAGAAGGTCTCGTCTCAAAGGTAGCTTCCAAGGTGGAGCCGATGACATATTCACCAGATCTGCATACCAAGTCCTGCGTGGCCACGCAGGAGCTATCAAGATCACCGACGCCCTCTCCTGATTGATCCTGGCTACCAGCCTGGGGATGAGAGAAATGGCGGGAACACATAAGCTAGTTTGAAGGTCCAAGGTGCTACTAGTGCATCCACTAGAGCCGCCTTGGGATCCCTGGATCTGGCCCCGTAGCAAGGAACTTTGAAGTTCTGACGAGAGGCCATCAGATCCATGTCTGGAATGCCCCACAGGTGAGTGACTTGGGCAAAGATTTCCGGATGGAGTTCCCACTCCCCCGGATGCAATGTCTGACGACTCAGAAAATCCGCTTCCCAATTTTCCACTCCTGGGATGTGGATAGCAGACAGGTGGCAGGAGTGAGACTCCGCCCATAGAATGATTTTGGTCACTTCTTCCATCGCTAGGGAACTCCTTGTTCCCCCCTGATGGTTGATGTACGCAACAGTTGTCATGTTGTCTGATTGAAACCGTATGAACTTGGTCCCTCGCTAGCTGAGGCCAAGCCTTGAGAGCATTGAATATCGCTCTCAGTTCCAGAATATTTATCGGTAGAAGAGATTCTTCCCGAGACCAAAGACCCTGAGCTTTCAGGGATCCCCAGACCGCGCCCCAGCCCATCAGACTGGCGTCGGTCGTGACAATGGACCCACTCTGGTCTGCGGAATGTCATCCCTTGTGACAGGTTGTCCAGGGACAGCCACCAACGGAGTGAGTCTCTGGTCCTCTGATTTACTTGTATCTTCGGAGACAAGTCTGTATAGTCCCCATTCCACTGACTGAGCATGCACAGTTGTAATGGTCTTAGATGAATGCGCGCAAAAGGAACTATGTCCATTGCCGCTACCATCAACCCGATCACTTCCATGCACTGAGCTATGGAAGGAAGAGGAACGGAATGAAGTATCCGACAAGAGTCTAGAAGTTTTGTTTTTCTGACCTCTGTCAGAAAAATCCTCATTTCTAAGGAGTCTATAATTGTTCCCAAGAAGGGAACCCTTGTTGACGGGGATAGAGAACTCTTTTCCACGTTCACTTTCCATCCGTGAGATCTGAGAAAGGCCAGGACGATGTCCGTGTGAGCCTTTGCTTGAGGAAGGGACGACGCTTGAATCAGAATGTCGTCCAAGTAAGGTACTACCGCAACGCCCCTTGGTCGTAGCACAGCTAGAAGGGACCCTAGTACCTTTGTGAAAATCCTTGGAGCAGTGGCTAATCCGAAAGGAAGCGCCACGAAACTGGTAATGTTTGTCCAGGAATGCGAACCTTAGGAACCGATGATGTTCCTTGTGGATAGGAATATGTAGATACGCATCCTTTAAATCCACCGTGGTCATGAATTGACCTTCCTGGATGGAAGGAAGAATAGTTCGAATGGTTTCCATCTTGAACGATGGAACCTTGAGAAACTTGTTTAAGATCTTGAGATCTAAGATTGGTCTGAACGTTCCCTCTTTTTTGGGAACTATGAACAGATTGGAGTAGAACCCCATCCCTTGTTCTCTTAATGGAACAGGATGAATCACTCCCATTTTTAACAGGTCTTCTACACAATGTAAGAACGCCTGTCTTTTTATGTGGTCTGAAGACAACTGAGACCTGTGGAACCTCCCCCTTGGGGAAGTCCCTTGAATTCCAGAAGATAACCTTGGGAGACTATTTCTAGCGCCCAAGGATCCAGAACATCTCTTGCCCAAGCCTGAGCGAAGAGAGAGAGTCTGCCCCCCACCAGATCCGGTCCCGGATCGGGGGCCAACATTTCATGCTGTCTTGGTAGCAGTGGCAGGTTTCTTGGCCTGCTTTCCCTTGTTCCAGCCTTGCATTGGTCCTCCAAGCTGGCTTGGCTTGAGAAGTATTACCCTCTTGCTTAGAGGACGTAGCACTTTGGGCTGGTCCGTTTTTACGAAAGGGACGAAAATTAGGTCTATTTTTTGCCTTGAAAGGCCGATCCTGAGGAAGGGCGTGGCCCTTACCCCCAGTGATATCAGAGATAATCTCTTTCAAGTCAGGGCCAAACAGCGTTTTCCCCTTGAAAGGAATGTTTAGTAGCTTGTTCTTGGAAGACGCATCAGTCCGACCAAGATTTCAACCAAAGCGCTCTGCGCGCCACAATAGCAAACCCAGAATTCTTAGCCGCTAACCTAGCCAATTGCAAAGTGGCGTCTAGGGTGAAAGAATTAGCCAATTTGAGAGCATTGATTCTGTCCATAATCTCCTCATAAGGAGGAGAATCACTATCGAGCGTCTTTATCAGCTCATCGAACCAGAAACATGCGGCTGTAGCGACAGGGACAATGCATGAAATTGGTTGTAGAAGGTAACCCTGCTGAACAAACATCTTTTTAAGCAAACCTTCTAATTTTTTATCCATAGGATCTTTGAAAGCACAACTATCCTCTATGGGTATAGTGGTGCGTTTGTTTAAAGTGGAAACCGCTCCCTCGACCTTGGGACTGTCTGCCATAAGTCCTTTCTGGGGTCGACCATAGGAAACAATTTTTTAAATATGGGGGGGAGGGACGAAAGGAATACCGGGCCTTTCCCATTCTTTATTAACAATGTCCGCCACCCGCTTGGGTATAGGAAAAGCTTCTGGGAGCCCCGGCACCTCTAGGAACTTGTCCATTTTACATAGTTTCTCTGGGATGACCAACTTTTCACAATCATCCAGAGTGGATAATACCTCCTTAAGCAGAATGCGGAGATGTTCCAACTTAAATTTAAATGCAATCACATCAGGTTCAGCCTGTTGAGAAATGTTCCCTGAATCAGTAATTTCTCCCTGAGACAAAACCTCCCTGGCCCCATCAGACTGGGTTAGGGGCCCTTTAGAGATATTAATATCAGCGTCGTCATGCTCTTCAGTATCTAAAACAGAGCAGCCACGCTTACGCTGACAAGGGTTCATTTTGGCTAAAATGTTTTTGACAGAATTATCCATTACAGCCGTTAATTGTTGCATAGTAAGGAGTATTGGCGCGCTAGATGTACTAGGGGCCTCCTGAGTGGGCAAGACTCGTGTAGACGAAGGAGGGAATGATGCAGTACCATGCTTACTCCCCTCACTTGAGGAATCATCTTGGGCATCATTGTCATTATCACATAAATCACATTTATTTAAATGAATAGGAATTCTGGCTTCCCCACATTCAGAACACAGTCTATCTGGTAGTTCAGACATGTTAAACAGGCATAAACTTGATAACAAAGTACAAAAACGTTTATAAAATAAAACCGTTACTGTCACTTTAAATTTTTAAACTGAACACACTTTATTACTGCAATTGCGAAAAAACATGAAGGAATTGTTCAAAATTCACCAAATTTTCACCACAGTGTCTTAAAGCCTTAAAAGTATTGCACACCAAATTTGGAAGCTTTAACCCTTAAAATAACGGAACCGGAGCAGTTTTAAACTTTAACCCCTTTACAGTCCCTGGTATCTGCTTTGCTGAGACCCAACCAAGCCCAAAGGGGAATACGATACCAAATGACGCCTTCAGAAAGTCTTTTCTAAGTATCAGAGCTCCTCTCACATGCGACTGCATGCCATGCCTCTCAAAAACAAGTGCGCCACACCGGCGCGAAAATGAGGCTCTGCTTAAGCTTTGGGAAAGCCCCTAAGGAATAAGGTGTCTAATACAGTGCCTGCCGATATTATTATATCAAAATACCCAGATAAAATGATTCCTCAAGGGCTAAATATATGTTAATAATGAATCGATTTAGCCCAGAAACAGTCTACAGTCTTAATAAGCCCTTGTGAAGCCCTTATTTATGATCGTAATAAACATGGCTTACCGGATCCCATAGGGAAAATGACAGCTTCCAGCATTACATCGTCTTGTTAGAATGTGTCATACCTCAAGCAGCAAGAGACTGCACACTGTTCCCCCAACTGAAGTTAATTGCTCTCAACAGTCCTGTGTGGAACAGCCATGGATTTTAGTTACGGTTGCTAAAATCATTTCCTCATACAAACAGAAATCTTCATCTCTTTTCTGTTTCTGAGTAAATAGTACATACCAGCACTATTTCAAAATAACAAACTCTTGATTGAATAATAAAAACTACAGTTAAACACTAAAAAACTCTAAGCCATCTCCGTGGAGATGTTGCCTGTACAACGGCAAAGAGAATGACTGGGGTAGGCGGAGCCTAGGAGGGATCATGTGACCAGCTTTGCTGGGCTCTTTGCCATTTCCTGTTGGGGAAGAGAATATCCCACAAGTAAGGATGACGCCGTGGACCGGACACACCTATGTTGGAGAAAAGAAGCACCTATAGCAGCACTTGCTTATAGAGAGTATGGGGAGGTAGGGACCCCTATCATTAAAATTATAACTTTTAATAACGATCAAAAAATTATAAAAATCCGTAGGAGACGGATAACACAAACAACATATAGTGTTAAAATGGCACAGATGGATACCTACAAACAACAACCCAAAGAGTGATGACATTACTGGTAGTTAAATACTGGGATGAATATAGGGCCCCCTAATATTATGTATGCGCATATATTAGTCTATTAAGTAGACACTGTCCAAACATGTGAAAGGGGTAAATACTCCAATAGGGGGTGCCTATATATAGACCCTGAGTTACTGGCCTAATCCTGAATGTTGAACAATTTTCACACAAACGGATATGTATAACTGTATGAACAATTCAACCACTAAAATAGAGGGGACACAGTCCTAATTACATATAAAACAAACAGGCCAGAGAGATATACACAGAGACAAACCCAGTATAGTAAGCCTAATCCGAGTGTGGCACAAAGTTCACACACACGGACAATATTAATATAACACTAAATAATATTTAAGAGAAAAGCCCAAAGCAAGTAGTACCAAGTGGTTAGTATTATAATTAGGCTGTTAACAGATCAATGTGGAACATATTTCACACATAGGGATTGTGTATTGAAGGCAGCAGTCGCCTGATGTACATTTCGCCGTAGCTTTTTCAAGTGGTTGAATTGTTCATACAGTTTTACATATCCGTTTGTGTGAAAATTGTTCCACATTCAGGATTAGGCCAGTAACTCAGGGTCTATATATAGACACCCCCTATTGGGGTATTTACCCCTTTCACATGTTTGGACAGTGTCCACTTAATAGACTAATATATGCGCATATATAATATTAGGGGGCCCTATATTCATCCCAGTATTTAACTACCAGTGATGTCATCACTCTTTGGGTTGTTGTTTGTAGGTATACATCTGTGCCGTTTTTAACACTAAATGTTGTTTGTGTTATCCGTCTCCTACAGATTTTTATATTTTTTTGATCGTTATTAAAAGTTATATTTTAATGATAGGGGTCCCTACCTCCCCATACTCTCTATAAGTGAGTGCTGCTATAGGTGCTTCTTTACCATTTATATTTACTGAAATAAAAGACACCTATAAATCCTTGCAGAAGTTTAATTTATTGTGTCTTGCGTGCGCTCTGAATAACTTTAGACACAGGTTAACACTCCCTCTGAAACCTCTCTGATGGAGACTGTCACCACTCTAAATTCAGGCAGATAAGTTAAACCAGCAGGATATTAGGCAAGTGTGGAACACCTTAGGGGGGCAAGGCACTTAAAGTGGCAACTGAAAATTTAACAGTGCCAAAACACATCTCATATAAGTAAATAAAGTTAAAATGTGACTTTCACTTTAGTCATTATGGGCTAGATTATGAGTGGATCGCTATTCAGTGCTCCCGCATATGTGTTAACTCCACTAGACTTCAGCTTTTTGCGTCGGGTAACGCGTATCTTACAAGTTGAAAGTAATAAATCTTTGCTTGCGCGCTAACCCCATACACACAAAAAGCAGAAATCCGAATATCGTGACCGCAAATAAAACCCAACAAGATGTGCAAACCCGATTGCATTTTCTCATGTGTTCTAACCCGACATGAAATATGAATATTTCACATTCCAATGTTCTTCACATAAATATAAATAGAAATATGTATTTATGAATAAATAAAACATATTCTGATCTTTTTTTGGTACAATATACAGTATATCTATAGCCATATATATATTTATAGATGATTATAAATAGGCATAGATATATACAGATATATATAGGAATATCTATTTATAAATACATAGAACATATTCTCCTATGTGAAGAACATAGGAATGTGAAATATTTACAGTAAATACACAGTTCAACACTTTATTTAATATGAATATTGCATAAATATGCTTTTACATGTTTTCAGCTACTTGGCTGCATAGGGCTCCAATGTATATATATATATATATATATATATATATATATATATGCCTATATAAAGTGTAGACAAACAGCACTCCAGATGACTCCTGATGCACAGGCGTGCATTAAATAACTGAAACAAGACCCGGTGAGTGCACTTCATTTCTGACTATGAGGCCGACAGACATCGCTGAATGCGGAGAGCAATATGCTCTCCTTATTCAGCATTGCACCAGCAGCTCACAAGAGCTGCTGGTGCAATGCCGCCCCCTGCAGACTCGCGGCCAATAGTCTGCCAGCAGGGAGGTGTCAATCAACCCGATCATACTCGATCGGGTTGAATTGTGGCGATTCCTGTCCGCCTCATCAGAGCAGGCGGACAGGGTTATTTACCGCTGCTTCATAACTGCTGTTTGACTCGCCAGAAACACAGGCCCTCAAGCTCCATTTGGAGCTTGATAAATGGGCCTCTCTATATGCCTAAATATGTATACATATGTATTTCTATGTCTATAAATACATATATACACATATAAATACATATGTACACACATACAGTATATATATATATATATATATATATATATACACACACACATTTAGACATGTATATGTATGTATCTCTACGTGAAAGCCCTTTAAATTACTGCTCATTCTACCAGAGCAGCTGCCACCCTCATTGGGCTTTTAGAAATGAAGCTTCTATTGAACAGATTTGCAAGGCAGGTACTCTGTCATCTTTACATTTCTTACCAAATTCTGCCATTTCTTTCTTAAAGGGATACTAAACCCAACATTTTTCTTTCATGATTCAGATAGAGCATGTCATTTTAAGCAACTTTCTAATTTACTCCTATTATCAATTTTTCTTTGTTCTCTTGCTAACTTTATTTGAAAAAGAAGGCATCTAAGCTAAGGAGCCAGACAATTTTTGGTTCAGAACTCTGGAGAGCATTTATCCACCAATCAGCAAGGACAACACAGGTTGTGAACCAAAAATGGGCTGGCATCTAAACGTACATTCTTGCTTTGCAAATAAAGATAGCAACAGAATGAAAAAAAAATGATAATAGGAGTAAATTAGAAAGTTGCTTAAAATTGCATGCTCTATCAGACTCATGAAAGATAAAATTTGGGTTCAGTGTCCCTTTAAGGTGGTGAGAGTAGGAAAAGCTTCTGCAAGAGAGGGGAAGTAGGAGGGATATTTAAAGCTCTATTGTAGGGCATCTTTGCCTCTTCCTGGTGGCCAGGAGATCAATTTCCACAAGTAAGGAATCATGAACTGTACCTGCCTTGCAAATCTGTTCAATAAAAGCTTCATTTTTAAAAGCCCAATGAGGGGGGCAACTGCTCTGTTAGAATGAGCAGTAATTCATTCAGGGGAGAACTTCCCCACTACTAGGTATGCTGTGCAAATCCAAACTTTAAGCCAAGTTGCCAAGGTGATTGCAGAAGCTTTCTGTCTCTTGACGAGACCTGAAATATGGATAAACAGAAGAAGAATTTCTGAATTATTTTGTGGCAGTACAGTTAGGAAGTAATCTCTCTTTATTGTGTTTTGTGCTGGACAGCGAGATGGGACTATAATTTCCTGATTGATGTTTTCAGAAGAAATAACTATAGGAGGGAAAGAGTAGTTTGTTCTTAGGTAAGGAGAATCACAAGATATGACAGAAAGCTCAGATACTATTCTGGCTGGGGAAATAGTCAAAGGAAAGAGAACCTTTCAAAACAACAGTTGAATGTCAAGACCATGCATAGGTTCAAATGGCTGAGCCTGAGGAACTCTCAAAACCAAGTTAAGGTTCCACTGAGTAGAAGCAGGCCTGATAACTGGTCTTATCCTGACCAAAGCTTAAAAAAAAAAAGGCTTGAATATCAGGAAGACTCGAAATCTTCTTGTGATACGAGACTGAAAGGGCAGAAATTTGAGCTTTAAGGGAATTAGCTGATTAACGTTATCAGATCATCCTGCAAAGAATTAATTTAGTAATTCCTAGACTCACATCAGAAAAGGAAAGTTTTCCAGATTTTGTGATAAATACATCTATAACAGGCTTTCTAGCCTGAAACAAAGTGTTCACTTCATCTGAAAAACATTTCTTAGACAAAATCAAATATTTAATCGCCATGATGTTACATTGAGACATGGAAGAATGGACCTTGACAGAGAAGTTCCTTCCTAAGAAGAAGATGCCAAGACTGGCTGGAGTAGTTACAAATTCAGTCAAGAGGACTGAAAAAAGGATACTCATCAAACACTTAAATAATCCCTTATGTTTTCTTTGCGTGGTTGTGTGTATTAAAACATAATACTTTATTAAAATATAATTAAAAAGTAGGAAAATACATTCAAACTTGTCATGCATCCAACCATCTGGCATATATTTAAATGTATTGTATCAGTGCCTATTTTGGCCTGATTATCAGTTCAGTGATTCACCTTCTTTTCTGTGAGCTGTTTATGTAAATGTAGTAGCCGTTTTATTGTTCAGGTACAAAATTATTAGAAATGGTATCCACTGACTTAGTTCGTAAAAAGTCTATCAGTCGTATATGCCTATTTCTTTACTATTTAAAACAGCATTACCCGTCTTATATGGACCTTATCTCCTCATATATTGGTATAATTTTATAGGGGCTGTTTCTTTAAATGCCATAGTCATAAAATACAGAGTTAATATTACCTTGGAAAATTGCTTATTATTATCAAGTATAGGTACTCTGTTGCATTAAATAATGGTAATATGTATTATGAGAAAGATCCCTTTCCCCCTGTGATATCTGAAATTATTTCAGTCAAGCCAGGACCAAACAAAGTCTTACCCTTGTAAGAGATTGCTAAAAGCTTGTACTTAGATGAAACATCTGCAGATCAGGACTTCAACCATAAAGCTCTGCAAGCTAGAACCGCAAAACCAGAAATTTTTGCTCCCAGCTTAATGACTTGCAAAGAAGCATCCGTAATAAAGGAATTGGTCAACTTAAGGGCCTTAATCCTGTCCTTGATCTCCTCAAGAGGAGTATCTCTCTGAATGGAATCAGACAAGGCATCAAACCAGTAGGCTGCTGCACTGGTGACAGTGGCAATACACACTGTTGGAGACCCTGGTAAACATACTTTTTCTTTTACAAAGCTTCCAACTTCTTATCCATTGGATCCTTAAAAGAACAACTATCTTCTATGGGAATAGTAGTCCTCTTAGCCAAAGTGGAAATCGCCCCTTCCACCTTAGGAACCGTCTGCCACGATTCCTTAATGGAGTCTGTTATAGGAAACATCTTTTTGAAAATTGGAGATGGAGAAAAAGGAATTCCAGGTCTCTCCCACTCCCGTGCAATAATCTCTGTAGCACGGTCTTGTACAGGGAATACCTCCACCGCGGAGGGAACATCAAAGTACTTGTTCAACTTACTAGACTTCTTAGGATTGACTACGACAGTCATGTTGGAGTCGTCCAAGGTAGCCAAAACTTTCTTAAGTAACAGACAGAGGTGTTCCAGCTTAAATCTGAAGGATACAACTTCAGCATCAGAAGAAGGAATTATACTATCTGAATCTGAGATTTCACCCTCAGACATTACCGAAGTATCTTCCTCTTCAGACTTCTGAGAGGAAGCACCCTGAGTAGCCACAACAGGATCAGAAACTTTACTAACTGATTCTTTAAATTTCCTCTTGAGCTTTCCCTGCAGCATGGGAAAAGCAGACAGCGCCTCACATACTGCAGAGGATACCTGGGCAGCAATATCTTGCAAAGAAAAAGTCTTGGTTCCAAGGAAAAAGCAAAAAGTAATTCTGTCAGGGAGAATCCAAATAGAGCTGTTCTAGTGTACTTCACCAAAAAGCACATCTTCATGAAGGGCAAACAGCACATCCTAGGCTGCTGGCCCTGCTAAGCCAAAGCTCATTAAGCACGGCCCCAGAATCCAATTGAAGCAGCCCTCCTCAACTTAGCGCAGCCCTGGGACCTCTCACAAACGCTGGAGGTAAGGATAGTGTAGCTTGTACCTAGCTTAAAAGCCTGACACCACTAGTCAGACCTTCAGACAAACTTGTATACTTGTATGTTTGGACTTTTTGAAATAAACTCTCAACTTTCAGGACAAAAATGATCCTGGGTATGAACTGCCAGAGGAAGAAGTGTTTGGTCTGTGACTCTTGGATTGTCATGAGGGACGAAAATGCTCTATAGATGATCTTGTCTATTGGTTTTCTTATCATGAGGTAGGAAGGCACCCTTACTATCAGTGATTGTAGAGATGGCAGCCCTAAAAAGAAAATGTATGCTTACCTAATAAATTTTTTTCTTTTTAGACACGATGAGTCCACGGATCATCATTCTTACTTGTGGGAAATACACCTCCTGGTCAGCAGGAGGAGGCAAAGAGCACCGCAGCAGAGCTGTTAAATAGATCCTCCCTTCCCTCCCACTCCAGTCATTCGACCGAAGTTAGGAAGAGAAAGGAAAAGCCAAGGTGCAGAGGTGTCTGAAGATTACAAAAATTAACAACCTGTCTTAAAAGAACAGGGCGGGCCGTGGACTTATCGTGTCTAAAAAGAAACAAATTTATCAGGTAAGCATACATTTTCTTTTCTTTTTAAAGACATGATTAGTCCATGGGAAATAATATCAAAGCTAAAGTTCACGGATGATAAGGGAGGGACAAAACAGGGAACCTAAACGAAAGACACCACTGCTTGAAGAACCTTTCTCCCAAAAGCAGCCTCAGCCGAGGCAAAAGTATCAAATTTGTAAAATTTAGAAAAAGTGTGAAGAGAAGACCAAGTTGCAGCCTTGCAAATCTGTTCTATAGAAGCTTCATTTTTGAATGCCCATGAGGAAGCAACAGCCCTAGTGGAATGAGCCGTAACTCTTTCAGGAGGCTGCTGTGCAGCAGTCTCATATGCAAAGCGGATGATACTCTTCAACCAAAAAGAAAGAGAGGTAGCCATAGCTTTCTGACCCTTACGTTTTCCAGAGAAAATTACAAACAGAGAAGAAGACTGACGAAAGTCTTTAGTTGCTTGTAAGTAAAAATTTAAAGCACGGACTACGTCCAAATTGTGCAGAAGACGTTCCTTCTGAGGAGAAGGATTAGGACACAAGGAAGGAACAACAATCTCCTGATTAATGTTCCTGTCTGAAACAACCTTAGGAAGAAACCCTAGTTTAGTAAGTAAAACTACCTTATCCGAATGGAAAATAAGGTAAGGCAAATTGTATTGCAACGCCGAAAGTTCAGACACTCTTCGAGCTGAAGAAATAGCAACAAGAAATAAAACTTTCCAAGATAACAACTTAATATCTAAGGAATGCATAGGCTCAAACGTAGCCCCTTGAAGAACTTTATGAAATAAATTCAGACTCCATGGAGGAGTACTGGTTTGTACACAGGCCTGGTCCCAACCAAGGCCTGACAAAAAGATTGAACATCTGGGACATCTGCCCCTTTAGGGAACTTGTCGATAAACCCTTCTCCAAACCTTCTTGGAGAAAAGACAAAATTCTGAGAATCCTAATTCTACTCCATGAGTAGCCCTTGGATTCACACCAATAAAGATATTTACACCATATCTTATGGTAAATTTTTCTAGTTACAGGTGTACGCGCCTGAATCAAGGTCTCTATGACTAAATCAGAAAAACCCTGCTTGGATAGGATTAAGCGTTCAATCTCCAAGCAGTCAGCTTCAGAGAAACTAGATTTGGGTGAAGGAAGGGTCCTTGAATGAGAATATCCTTCCTTAATTGAAGTCTCCAAGATGGCAGGGACGAAATGTCCACCAGATCGGCATACCAAATCCTGCGAAGCCACGCAGGAGCAATGAGGATCACTGATGCCTTCTCCTGTTTGATTCGAGCAATAACCCGAGGAAGAAGAGCAAACGGGGGAAATAGATATGCTAGGCTGAAGGACCAAGGAACTACCAGAGCATCTATCAGTTCCACCTGGGGATCCCTGGACCTTGACCCGTATCTCGGGAGCTTGGCATTCTGACGAGATGCCATGAGATCTAACTCCGGCCAACCCCATTTGAGAATCAGGCTGGAGAATACTTCCGGATGGAGTTCCCACTCTCCCGGATGAAAAGTCTGCCTGCTCAGAAAATCCGCCTCCCAGTTGTCCACCCCTGGAATGTGGATCGCTGAAAGATGGCAAAAATGGGCCTCCGCCCACCTGATTATCTTTGCTACCTTGGTCATTGCTAAGGAACTCCTCGTTCCTCCCTGATGATTGATGTAAGCCACTGTCGTTATGTTCCGACTGAAATCTGATAAACTGGGCCAAAGCCAACTGAGGCCAGGCCAGAAGAGCATTGAAGATTGCTCTTAGTTCCAGGATGTTTATCGGAAAAACAGACTCTGCTTGAGTCCATACTCCCTGAGCCTTTAGGGAGTCCCAGACCGTTCCCCATCCTAAAAGGCTGGCGTCTGTTGTCACAATCACCCAGGAAGGTCTGCGAAAGCATGTCCCCTGGGATAGATGATCCAGAGACAACCACCATTGAAGAGAGTCCCTCGTCTCCTGTTCCAGGGTTATTCGCGGAGACAAATCTGCATAATCTCCATTCCACTGCCTGAGCATGTTTAATTGCAGAGGCCTGAGGTGAAACCGAGAAAACGGTATGATGTCCATTGCCGCCACCATCAGTTCGTTTGCTTCCATGCACTGAGCCACTGACGGCCGAGAAGTGTACTGAAGGGCTCGACAGGTATCTAGAATCTTTGATTTTCTGACCTCTGTCAGAAAAATCCTCATAGAAATAGAATCGATTAGAGTTCCCAAGAAAGTTACCCTTGTCTTCGGAATTAAGGAACTCTTTTCCAGATTTACCTTTCACCCATGAGTTCTCATGAAGGACAGCACAATGTCGGTATGGGACCTTGCTTGTTGACAAAGTGGCGCCTGGATTAGAATATCATCCAATTAAGGAGCCACCGCAATGCCCCACTGTCTTAGAACCGCCAGCAGAGACCCCAGAACCTTTGTGAAAATTCTGGGTGCCGTGGCCAGACTGAAAGGAAGAGCCACGAACTGAAAGTGTTTGTCCAGAAAGGCAAACCTTAGGAACTTGTGATGATCTCTGTGGATAGGAACATGAAGATATGCATCCTTTAAATCCACTGTCGTCATAAATTGACCCTCCTGGATCAATGGAAGAATGGCACGAATAGTTTCCATCTTAAATGATGGAACTCTGAGAAACTTGTTTAGACCCTTGAGGTCTAGGATAGGTCTGAAAGTTCCCTCCTTTTTGGGAACTACAAACAGATTTGAATAAAAACCCTGCCTGTGTTCCTGTACAGGAATGGGAAAAATTACTCCCATGAAGGAGACGTCTCTTACACAATGTAAGAACGCCTCTCTTTTTATCTGGTCTGCAGATAATCTTGAAAGAAGAAATCTTCCTCGGGGAAGAAAATGTTTGAACTCCAGCTTGTATCCCCTGAGACACTATTTCTATAGCCCAGGGATCCTGAACGTCCCGCACCCAAGCATGAACGAATAAAGAAAGTCTGTCCCCTACCAGATCCGGATTATGACTTGGGTTCAGCAGCAGGCTTCTTGGATTGCTTACCCTTGTTCCACGACTGGTTGGGTCTCCAAGTAGGCTTAGATTGTGAATAGTTTCCTTCCTGTTTAGAGGAGGAAGAGAAGGAATTGTCCTTGAAATTTCGAAAGGAACGAAAATTACTTTGTCGTCCTTTCTGTTTACTTCTCTTATCTTGAGGAAGGAGATGACCCTTACCTCCTGTGATTTCAGAGATAATTTCCTTCAGTCCAGGCCCAAACAAGTTCTTTCCCTTGTAAGGAATTGCTAGAAGCTTAGACTTAGATGATATGTCCGCAGACCAAGGTTTTAACCATAAGGCTCTGCGGGCTAGGATAGAGAGCCCTGAACTCTTAGCTGCCAATTTAGTAATTTGCAGAGATGCATCCGTAATAAAAGCATTGGCTAATTTCAGAGCTTTAATCCTATCCTGGATCTCCTCTAAAGAAGTCTCAGTCTTAAGAGACTCGGACAGAGCATCAAACCAATAAGCTGCCGCACTAGTGATAGTAGCAATGCACACAGCCGGCTGCAATAGCAGACCTTGGTGGACATACATTTTTTAAGTAGACCCTCCAACTACTTGTCCATGGGAAATGCTAGTTTGTATTTTTCACTGAAAACCCTGTAATAACATTATGGGCTGCGAGCCCTGTTTTGTTTATAGCTTGTCTCACTAAATAAAGGTAATACATATTTTTTATGGAACCCCTGTATCCACTTTTTTTCACTTTACCTCCGTGTGATGCCCGGCTTGTCTGTAAGTCTATTTGCCATTGTGACGTCGTGACATTGACGTCTGAATGCCTGAGGCACCTAGGAAGTGAGGAGGAGTTTGAAGAGAGGAATGACCGGTGTTCCGCTGAAGACACGCTGCCCTGAAGACAGATCTCCTGGAGGCTGGTAAGCGCCACGGTGTTTGTGGTAGTGTTGCTGTACTTGTCCATGGGGTCTTTAAAAGCACAACTATCCTCAATAGGAATAGTAGTTTATTTGGCCAAGGTGGAAATAGCCCCTTCCATTTTAGGAACCGTTTGCCAAGCTTCCCTGACAGTGTTAGCTATAGGAAACATCTTCTTGAAAATAGGAGAAGGAGAGAAGGGAATACCTGGTCTTTCCCATTCCTTAGAAACAATTTCCGAAGCTCGCTTAGGAACCAGAAAAACATCTGAGTAAGAAGGAACTACTATCTGTCCAACTTACTCGATTTCTCAGGAGCGACCACTACTGTGGAATCACAGTCGTCTAAAGTCACCAAAACCTCCCTGAGTAACAGGCGGAGGTGTTCTAGTTTAAACCTGAAAGAGACAACCACTGAATCAATCAAAGGTAAGGAACTCCCTGAGTCTGAAATTTCACCTTCCGATAGAACCTCTATAACCTCCATCTCAGTTCCCTGGGAGGGTACATCCGAGATTGCTACCATAGTATCAGAAACCTCATTGACCACATGGTTGCCTTTTCTCTTACGTTTGCCTTGTAGCATAGGAAAAGCAGACAACGCATCAGAAATTGTGGAAGACATAACTGCAGCTATGTCCTTTAAAGTAACTCCAGCAGGAACTAGAGTAGAAGTAAAGGGCACTTCTTGAACGGGCGTTAAGGACTGGGACGCTTGGGGAGAAAGCTGCGACATACTCTGAATCCCGCCTTTGAATTTTTTTTATCATGAAACTTTTTCTCTCTATAGCTTAAAGTCCTCTCAATACATGAGGGACAAAAAGGAACTGGTGGTTCCACATTGGCATCCAAACACATGGCACAAGTAACATTTTGCACAGCTTCTAAATCCATTTTAGAGAACAGACAATAATGTAATAAGCAAAAAGAAAGTAAACATTTTTAATACAAAAAAACTTTTTACTGGCCCTTTAAATTTTAAAACTGAACTTTTTAGTGCATGTAAAAAAACAGAGTTGTAAAATGAAGCCAAATTGTAAACAGAGCACTTATTAAACCGGAATGTATAACAGGGTACTGTGCCTTTACATTTTAAATGCAAACTATTCTCCTGCTTAAAACAAAAACGTATCACTTTTATATAAAAAAGCGTTTTTAAACCACAATCAGACATCTCTACTCCTCAGCAGCTCTGCTGAGGTGCCTACCTGCCGACCGGTCTCACAGCAATGTCCCAGCAGTGCAGAAAAAGACGACTCTGGAGCGCTAAAAAACGCTTGCTTATTCAGCCAGAAAAACCATGCGGTTCCAGACCGATAATAGCATATCACTGTCCTGCTAACCTGAGAGCCGATTAGCCCCACAGCTAAACCGGAACATCTCCGGATGCTAGATTAGATTAAACTGCGTAGCAGAAGTGTGAAGCACGCAAAATGCTGGCCCCGCCCATCGTGGGCGTTAACAACTAAACAGCCCAATCGGCTTAACTTTTCATAATAAAAATAACGATAGTGACAAGCCTTACTCCCAGCCCCAGTGCCTGTACATAAGCTGCCAATAGAGCACCCTCCACACATAGAGAGCCAGAAGTTCCATGTCAAAGGCTCCATTTGCCTTATATAAAATAAAGGTATAATTGAAGTGCCCACTTTCCTCTGAGTCTTATGTATTCCCCAGAATAAAAAGTCTGCACTTACCTTAATGCTGTCCGACAGCAGGACAGTCCAACAGGTTTAAGAAGTCCTCTCCCTCCTACAGCCCTGTGGAAAATGATAATGCCTGAGTTAGTACTTGCTTAGGAGGCGCAGTGAGAATTATGTCCCACCAGTTCCCATTGCTATAAAGCCACCAAAAGCTCTACTGAAGAGACTGATATGGACTACGGCTACACCCTAGAACAAAGAAGCACAATCTTGCACTACTTTAAAAATAATAAACTCTTGATTGAAGAATCTATACTAACACCTCCCTTTACCTCTTCCTATCACTAACGTAGGCAAAGAGAATGACTGGGGTGGGAGGGAAGGGAGGAGCTATTTAACAGCTCTGCTGTGGTGCTCTTTGCCTCCTCCTGCTGACCAGGAGATGTATTTCCCACAAGTAAGGATGATGATCCGTGGACTCATTGTGTCTTTAAAAAGAACAGATGTTCTATCCTTTAATGGAATAGTAGTCCACTTGGCCAGGGTAGCAGTGGCTCTAACTACCCTAGGCATAGCTCACAAACCTTCAGATTTGAGGCTGGTATAGGAAACCTTAAAGATATTGGAACAAACAAAGTGAGTACCCATTTTTTTTATACATATTTTTGGACACCAGCTCAGCAATGGACTCAGTAAGCAGCAAACCCCCCCCCAAAAAAACCTGATTCATAAGTCTAGTTTTAATGAACTTATGTAACACATTTCTACTTGTTTTTTGAAGGCTAGTAGCAATCCCTATCTCCAAGTATGCAGCACTTCCTCGGCAAGGCATGTATATGCTGAAATTAAAGGATACATTCTCTCATGCGTGCGTGATACAATACTCCTTTATACCCCTCTGTCCTATTAATGCCTCTCTGAGGAGAGAGTGAAAGGGATTAAAGCTCTGGTATGTAGGGGTGTTTTTTCTCCTCCTAGTGGACAGGAGTATAATCCTACATTTGATGATCGTGTGGACTCTCACCATCTTATGAAAGAAATGTGATATACATGTGTTTACTGTTTAGTTTATAATTTTGTCAACAAAGCTGGATTGTGTGTGAAGCCCTTGGATAGAGATTTCACAGGAGATCACTGTTCATACACACGCATAACATATTCACATATATATAAACCAGTATATATACACATAACCTTGAAGCTTAATAAAAGTATACCTACCTATCTTATTTTATTTTGTGATAACAGTTTTAACCTCTTAAGGACATATGACGGAATTTTTCCGTCATAAAACAATTGAGCAAACTGAAAGCTGTGTCCTTAAAGGGTTAAGCAGAAAGCACCAACGTTACCCAAACTAAGCATACAAATAATAATTAAAAAAAAATTAAAAATTTATGCTTACCTGATGAATTTCTTTCTCTTGTGGTGTATCCAGTCCACGGGTTCATCCATTACTTGTGGGATATTCTCCTTCCCAACAGGAAGTTGCAAGAGGACACCCACAGCAGAGCTGTCTATATAGCTCCTCCCCTAACTGCCACCTCCAGTCATTCGACCGAAGACAAGTAAGAAAAAGGAGAAACTATAGGGTGCAGTGGTGACTGTAGTTTAAAAAATAAAAACACCTGCCTTAAAGTGACAGGGCGGGCCGTGGACTGGATACACCACAAGAGAAAGAAATTTATCAGGTAAGCATAAATTTTGTTTTCTCTTGTAAGGTGTATCCAGTTCACGGGTTCATTCATTACTTGTGGGATACCAATACCAAAGCTTTAGGACACGGATAAAGGGAGGGACAAGGCAGGTACTTAAACAGAAGGCACCACTGCCTGTAAGACCTTTCTCCCAAAAATAGCCTCCGAGGAAGCAAAAGTATCAAATTTGTAGAATTTAGAAAAAGTATGAAGCGAAGACCAAGTCGCCGCCTTACAAATCTGTTCAACAGAGGCCTCATGTTTAAAAGCCCATGTGGAAGCTACCGCTCTAGTAGAATGAGCTGTAATTCTTTCAGGAGGCTGCTGGCCAGCAGTCTCATAGGCTAAACGAATTATGCTTCTTAGCCAAAAAGAAAGAGAAGTTGCCGAAGCCTTTTGGCCTCTTCTCTTTCCAGAGTAGACAACAAACAATGCAGATGTTTGACGAAAATCCTTAGTAGCTTGCAAATAAAACTTTAAAGCACGAACCACGTCAAGATTGTGTAACAGACGTTCCTTCTTTGAAGAAGGATTAGGACACAGTGAGGGAACAACAATTTCCTGATTGATATTCCTATTAGATACTTCCTTAGGAAGAAAACCAGGTTTGGTACGCAAAACTACCTTATCTGCATGGAAGATCAGATAAGGGGAATCACACTGCAAGGCAGATAACTCTGAAACTCTTCGAGCCGAAGAGATAGCTACAAAAAACAGAACTTTCCAAGATAAAGCTTGATATCTATGGAATGCAAGGGTTCAAACGGAACCCCTTGAAGAACCTTAAGAACTACATTTAAACTCCATGGCGGAGCAACAGGTTTAAACACAGGCCTGATTCTAACCAAAGCCTGACAAAACGCCTGAACGTCTGGAACATCAGCCAGGCGCTTGTGCAAAAGAATAGACAGAGCAGAAATCTGTCCCTTTAAGGAACTAGCCGATAATCCCTTTTCCAATCCTTCTTGGAGAAAAGATAGTATCCTGGGAATCCTGACCTTACTCCACGAGTAACCCTTGGATTCACACCAATGAAGATATTTACACCATATCGTATGATAGATTTTCCTGGTGACAGGTCTTCGAGCCTGAATCAAGGTATCAATGACCGACTCGGAGAAACCACGTTTTGATAAAATCAAGCGTTCAATCTCCAAGCAGTCAGACGCAGAGAAACTAGATTTGGATGTTTGAATGGACCTTGGAGTAGAAGGTCCTGCCTCAGCGGCACAGTCCATGGTGGAAAGGATGACATGTCCACCAGATCTGCATACCAAGTCCTGCGTGGCTAAGCAGGTGCTATCAAAATCACAGAAGCTCTCTCCTGCTTGATCTTGGCAATCAGACGAGGGAGGAGAGGAAACGGTGGAAACACATAAGCCAGGCTGAAGGACCCGGGCACTGCTAGAGCATCTATCTGCGTCGCCTGGGGATCCCTCGACCTGGACCCGTAACGAGGAAGCTTGGCGTTCTGACGAGACGCCATCAGATCCAGTTCTAGTTTCCCCATAATTGAATCAGCTGGGCAAATACCTCCGGATGGAGCTCCCACTCCCCCAGATGAAAAGTCTGCCGACTTAGAAAGTCCGCCTCCCAGTTCTCTACTCCTGGGATATGGATAGCAGATAGATGGCAAGAGTGAACCTCCGCCAATAGAATGATCTTTGAAACTTCCATCATTGCCAGGGGACTCCTTGATCCCCCCTGATGGTTGATATAGACTACAGTCGTGATATTGTCCGACTGAAATCTGATGAACTTGACCGCAGCTAGCTGAGGCCAAGGCTGAAGAGCATTGAATATCGCTCTGAGTTCCAGAATGTTTATCGGAAGGAGGGCTTCCTCCTGAGTCCACGAACCCTGAGCCTTCAGGGAGTTCCAGACCGCACCCCAGCCCAGAAGGCTGGCATCTGTCGTCACTATAGTCCACTCTGGCCTGCGGAAACTCATTCCCCTGGACAGGTGAACCCGAGATAACCACCAGAGAAGAGAAACCCTGGTCTTTTGACCCAGATTTAACAGAGGAGACAAATCTGTGTAGTCCCCATTCCACTGATTGAGCATGCAAAGTTGCAGTGGTCTGAGATGTAGGCGGGCAAACGGAACTATGTCCATTGCCGCTACCATTAGGCCGATCATTTCCATACACTGAGCAACTGACGGCCGAGAAGTGAAATGAAGAACACGGCAGGAAGTTAGAAGCTTTGATATCCTGACCTCCGTCAGAAAAATCTTCATTTCTACTGAATCTATCAGAGTTCCTAGGAAGGAAACTCTTGTGAAGGGAGAAAGAGAACTCTTTTCTCTGTTCACTTTCCACCCGAGAGACCTCAGAAAGGCCAGAACAATGTCCGTATGGGACTTGGCGATTTGAAAAGTCGACGCCTGAATCAGAATGGCGCCGTGGCTAACCTGAAGGGAAGAGCCACAAACTGGTAATGCCTGTCTAGGAAGGCGAACCTTAGGGACTGATGATGCTCTCTGTGAATCGGAATGTGTAGATAAGCATCCTTTAAGTCCACGGTAGTCATATATTGACCCTCCTGGATCATAGGGAGGATGGTTCAAATTGTCTCCATTTTGAAGGATGGGACCCTGAGAAATTTGTTTAGGATTTTGAGATCCAAAATTGATTTGAAATTTCCCTCTTTTTTGGGAACTATAAACAGGTTTGAATAGAAACCCTGCCCCTGTTCCTCTCTTGGAACTGGGTGGATCACTCCCATAACTAGTAGGTCTTGAACGCAACGTAAGAATGCCTCTCTCTTTATCTGGTTTGCAGATAATTGTGAGAGATGAAATCTCCCCTTTGGAGATGAACCTTTGAATTCCAGAAGATAACCCTGGGAAACAATCTCTAGTGCCCAGAGATCCTGGACGTCTCTTGCCCAAGCCTGGGCGAAGAGAGAAAGTCTGCCCCCTACTAGATCCGGTCCCGGATCTGGGGCTACCCCTTCATGCTGTCTTAGAGCTAGCAGCAGGCTTCTTGGCCTGCTTCCCTTTGTTCCAAGTCTGGTTAGGTCTCCAGACTGGTTTGGACTGGGTGAAATTTCCCTCTTGTTAGCCTCCTCAAGAGACTGGAACCAGAAAGCCACTGCAGCAGTAACTGGGGCAATGCATGCAAGAGGCTGGAGAATAAAACCTTGATGTATAAAAATTTTCTTAAGGAGACCCTCCAATTTTTTATCCATAGGATCTAGGAAAGCAAAACTGTCCTCGACGGGGATAGTTGTACGCTTCGCTAGGGTAGAGACTGCTCCCTCCACCTTAGGGACCGTCTGCCACAAGTCCCGTATGACGGCATCTATGGGAAACATCTTTTTAAAAGCAGGAGGGGGAGAGAACGGCACACCTGGTCTATCCCATTCCTGAGTAATAATTTCCGAAAACCTCTTAGGGACTGGAAAAACATCAGTGTAAACAGGCACTGCAAAGTACTTGTCCATCTTACACAATTTCTCTGGAACTACAATGGGTTCACAGTCATCCAGAGTCGCTAAAACCTCCCTAAGCAATAAGCGGAGGTGTTCGAGCTTAAATTTAAACGCTGTCATTTCAGAATCAGACTGAAGCAACGCCTTCCCTGAATCTGAAATGTCACCCACAGATAGAAGCTCTCCTGCCTCAGCTTCTGAGTATTGTGAGGGTATATCGGACACAGGTATTAAAGCGTCAGAAAGCTCTGTATTAGTTCTGGCCCCAGAGCTGTCTCGCTTTCCTTGTAACCCTGGCAGTTTGGACAATACCTCTGTAAGGGTATTAGTCATAACTGCCGCCATGTCCTGTAAGGTAAAAGAATTACAGGCATACCCCGCTTTACGGACCTTCACTTTACGGACACTCGCGAGTATGTACATAGCTATTACGGACCCTCTCTTTACGGACACTCGCGAGAACGGACAAAACCCGCCCCTGCGCACATGAAACAGTTAGTCTCTATGGTTCAGGAAGAGGATGCCACGCGCCAGGAAGATGTTGCTGCGCACCAGGAAGAGGTGGGGTTTCCGCTCACTGTGTAGAAGCCGCGCACTTTGCAAGTTAAAAAGTGAAGTTAAAAAGTGAATCTTGTATAGAAGATTCCTGCACCCAAATTTGTATTTTATTCCATACTGCACTGTACCACTACATAGAACTTTGGGGAACATATACTGTATACAGTACTGATTGTAACACGCTTGGCACACACTGTGTATAGAAGATTCCTGCACCCAAATTGCTATTTTATTCCTGACATAATACTGCACTGTACCACTACTTGTACATAGAACTTTGGGGAACATATACTGTATACAGTACACGTACAGTACTGATTGTAACACGCTTGGCACACAGTACAAATGTACCTTTACCTAGAGCTGATAATGGCAGATAAAAAGAAATGCCGTAAATCTATTACCTTGGATATGAAGCTTAAAATTATTAGATTGTATGATGAAGGTGTAATTCAAGCTGAAATATGCCGAAAGCTAGGCTTCACTAGGACCACAATTAACACAGTCATGAAGAACAGAGAAAACATTGTTGCAGAAGTTAAAAGTGCTACACCTGTTAACACCACAACAATTCGAAAAAAGGATTGCAGACATGGAGAGACTCCTAATACTTTGGATAGAAAATCAGACAACACGCCATGTTCCTGTAAACCAGGCAATTATACAAAGTAAAGCCTTAAGCTTATTCAATGACCTGAAGGCTAAGAAAGGTGAAGCAGCAAAGGATGCTGAATTTGTTGCAAGCCGTGGATGGTTTGATAGGTTTAAGAAGAGGTCTAATCTACATAACATCAAAGTACAAGGAGAGGCAGCAGCTGCAGATACTGAGGCTGCAGAAAGCTATCCAAGTGAATTTGCAAAAATTATTGAAGATGGAGGCTACTCCATGGATCAAATTTTTAATGTGGATGAGACTGGTCTATTCTGGAAGAAGATGCCTGCAAGAACCTTCATTGCAAGACAGGAAAAATCAATGCCAGGCTACAAGCCAGCTAAATATAGAATAGCCCTTCTGTTAGGTGGCAATGCTTCTGGTACCTTAAAGCTAAAGCCTTTGTTTATTTACCGTTTTCAAAATCCAAGAGCTTTGAAGAACTACGTTAAAACTAGACTTCCAGTGCATTGGAGGGCAAATAAAAAAGCATGGGTAACTGCAGCCCTTTTTGAGGATTGGTTTGACACCTGCTTTGTTCCAGAGGTGAAAGCTTATTGCAAGGACAATAATATCCCTTTCAAGATTTTGCTGCTTGTTGATAATGCTCCTGGACACCCTCGAACGCTAGATGAGCTCAACCCTAACATTAGAGTGGAATTCCTACCACCAAATACCACCTCATTACTGCAGCCCATGGATCAATGTGTCATAGCTGCCTTCAAGTTAAACTACTTAAAAAGAACATTCAGTAAGTGTATTGCAGCAATAGACAAAGAAGAAGGTGCAGGGCAAGAAGTCCTATCAAAATACTGGAAAAGCTACAACATCTTGGATTGCATTAAAACTGTAAGAGATGCTTGGAATGACATAAAGGATAGCACAATGAAAAGGGCCTGGAAAAAATTATGCCCACAGTTAGCTGATGATTCTGAAGGCGTTGATGATTCTGTAGCTAATGTTACTGAAAATATTGTAGAGATGGCAAGGCAGTTAGAGCTGGAAGTAGAGCCAGAAGATGTTGCTGAACTGCTTGCATCCCATACTGAGCCCCTCAGCAATGAAGATCTTCTAGAACTTGAAGAGGAGAGAGAAGAAGAAGATGTGCAAAATGGGGTTGAGACCATTGAACAGCCTGAAGGCTTAACTTCAAAAACTCTCTTTCAAGCTTTCCGTCATCTTGATAGCGCCATGGCTCTTTTTGAAAAGCATGATAGGGACTTTGAAAGAAGCTTCACAGTCAATGGTAACATTTCAGGGGCTTATTCCTGTTACAAAGAAATCTACAGAGAAAAGAAGAGAGCTACACTTCAAACCTCCATAGAGACTTACTTTTCTAAAAGTCCATCAGCACGCAGATCATCATCATCGACAGTCATTTGGATACCAGATCATCAACTGACAGTCCATTTCCAGCTCTGGCATCACCACCCAGTCCTGCTCCTTCTCTTATTGCTACTTGTAGCACACCCAATTCGCCAGCAAGAAAGTGTCTCACCTTTAAAGAGTTGACTTGTGAAACAGAAGATACCAGTATGACTTCATCCTTACTAGAATAAATGCTCATAGCTGATCCTAAGCTTAGAAAATGTTGTGTTTATTTTGCAATACTGTACTGTACAGTAAAAATGTTCTCTTGCCCTAAGCTGATCCTAAACACCCATAAACTACCTATGTACCCCTAAACCAAGGTCCCCCCACATCGCCGCCACTATAATAATTTTTTTAACCCCTAATCTGCCGACCGCACACCGCCACCACCTACATTATCCCTATGAACCGCTAATCTGCTGGCCCTATCATCGCTGACACATACATAATATTTATTAACCCCTAATCTGCCCCCCCCAACGTCGCCGCTACCTACCTACACTTATTAACCCCTAATCTGCCGACCGGACCTCGCCGCTACTCTAATAAATGTATTAACCCCATAAACCGCCGCACTCCCGCCTCGCAAACCCTAGAATAAATTGTATTAACCCCTAATCTGCCCTCCCTAACATCGCTGCCACCTAACTTCAAGTATTAACCCCTAATCTACCGACCGGACCTCGCCGCTACTATAATAAATGTATTAACCCCTAAGGCTAAGTCTAACCCTAACCCTAACACCCCCCTAAATTAAATATAATTTTAATCTACTGAAATAAATTAAATATTATTAACTAAAGTCTTCCTATTTAAAACTAAATACTCACCTGTAAAATAAACCCTAATATAGCAACAATATAACGAATAATTATATTGTAGCTATTTTAGGATTTATATTTATTTTACAGGCAACTTTGTATTTATTTTAACTAGGTACAATAGCTATTAAATAGTTAATAACTATTTAATAGCTACCTAGTTAAAATAATTACCAAATTACCTGTAAAATAAATCCTAACCTAAGTTACAATTAAACCTAACACTACACTATCAATAAATAAATTAAATTAATTAACTACAAGTACCTACAATTAAATAAACTAAACTACCAAAAAAAACAAACACTAAATTACAAAAAATAAAAAAAGATTACAAGAATTTTAAGCTAATTACACCTACTCTAAGCCCCCTAATAAAATAACAAAGCCCCCCAAAATAATAAAGGTCCCTACCCTATTCTAAATTAAAAAGTAACCAGCTCTTTTACCAGCCCTTAAAAGGGCTTTTTGCGGGGCATGTCCCAAAGAAATCAGCTCTTTTGCCAGTAAAAAAACCCCCACAATACCACCCCCCAACATTACAACACCTTGAGTCGTGTTCACCCAGCCGGGCACCGATGGACCAAAAGAGGACATCCGGAGCGGCAGAAGTCTTCATCCTATCCGGGCAGAAGAGGACATCCGGACCGGCAGACATCTTCATCCAAGCGTCATCTTCTATCTTCATCCATCCGACGAGGAGCGGCTCCATCTTCAAGACCTCCGGCCCGGAACATCCTCTTCCTTCCGACGACTACCGACGAATGAAGGTTCCTTTAAGTGACGTCATCCAAGATGGCGTCCCTCAAATTCCGATTGGCTGATAGGATTCTATCAGCCAATCGGAATTAAGGTAAGAAAATCTGATTGGCTGATTGAATCAGCCAATCATATTCAAGTTCAATCGGGTTGGCTGATCCAATCAGCCAATCAGATTGAGCTCGCATTCTATTGGCTGATCGGAACAGCCAATAGATTGCAAGCTCAATCTGATTGGCTGATTGGATGAAGATGTCTGCCGGTCCGGATGTCCTCTTCTGCCCGGATAGGATGAAGACTTCTGCCGCTCCGGATGTCCTCTTTTGGTCCATCGGTGCCCGGCTGGGTGAACACGACTCAAGGTAGGGAGATCTTCAGGGGGGTAGTGTTAGGTTTTTTTAAGGGGGGTTTGGGTTAGAGTAGGGGTATGTGGGTGGTGGGTTGTAATGATAGGGGGTGGTATTGTGTTTTTTTTTTTACAGGCAAAAGAGCTGATTTCTTTGGGGCATGCCCCGCAAAAAGCCCTTTTAAGGGAAGGTAAAAGAGCTGGTTACTTTTTAATTTAGATACAAAGAGAGAAGCGCTCTACCAGGAACGAACAACAGCTCAGTGGCTTGTTCTATGGCGATTTACCACCCGGAAGCAGCCTCTTTTAGACCAGTGTGCTTTTCACAGAAGAAAACTTTCCTGAAGTATATCAGTCTGATCCCGCCAAGTAAGGTCAGTCCAGCCCCGAAATACCAGGCAATTCTCCTCTGAACAAGGAACATGACAACCCCAGACGATCGTTTCGGCCTTCTATGGGCCTCGTCAGTGAGGTGCAGCCACATTCCTCTAAGCACACTGGGCAAGGAGTCCACGTCTGGTTTCCCCCATCACCCATAGGGAGACTTCCCCAGGGTCATAATAATTTGCATACAAAGAGAGAAGCGCTCTACCAGGAACGAACAACAGCTCAGTGGCTTGTTCTATGGCGATTTACCACCCGGAAGCAGCCTCTTTTAGACCAGTGTGCTTTTCACAGAAGAAAACTTTCCTGAAGTATATCAGTCTGATCCCGCCAAGTAAGGTCAGTCCAGCCCCGAAATACCAGGCAATTCTCCTCTGAACAAGGAACATGACAACCCCAGACGATCGTTTCGGCCTTCTATGGGCCTCGTCAGTGAGGTGCAGCCACATTCCTCTAAGCACACTGGGCAAGGAGTCCACGTCTGGTTTCCCCCATCACCCATAGGGAGACTTCCCCAGGGTCATAATAATTTGCATACAAAGAGAGAAGCGCTCTACCAGGAACGAACAACAGCTCAGTGGCTTGTTCTATGGCGATTTACCACCCGGAAGCAGCCTCTTTTAGACCAGTGTGCTTTTCACAGAAGAAAACTTTCCTGAAGTATATCAGTCTGATCCCGCCAAGTAAGGTCAGTCCAGCCCCGAAATACCAGGCAATTCTCCTCTGAACAAGGAACATGACAACCCCAGACGATCGTTTCGGCCTTCTATGGGCCTCGTCAGTGAGGTGCAGCCACATTCCTCTAAGCACACTGGGCAAGGAGTCCACGTCTGGTTTCCCCCATCACCCATAGGGAGACTTCCCCAGGGTCATAATAATTTGCATACAAAGAGAGAAGCGCTCTACCAGGAACGAACAACAGCTCAGTGGCTTGTTCTATGGCGATTTACCACCCGGAAGCAGCCTCTTTTAGACCAGTGTGCTTTTCACCGAAGAAAACTTTCCTGAAGTATATCAGTCTGATCCCGCCAAGTAAGGTCAGTCCAGCCCCGAAATACCAGGCAATTCTCCTCTGAACAAGGAACATGACAACCCCAGACGATCGTTTCGGCCTTCTATGGGCCTCGTCAGTGAGGTGCAGCCACATTCCTCTAAGCACACTGGGCAAGGAGTCCACGTCTGGTTTCCCCCATCACCCATAGGGAGACTTCCCCAGGGTCATAATAATTTGCATACAAAGAGAGAAGCGCTCTACCAGGAAAGAACAACAGCTCAGTGGCTTGTTCTATGGCGATTTACCACCCGGAAGCAGCCTCTTTTAGACCAGTGTGCTTTTCACAGAAGAAAACTTTCCTGAAGTATATCAGTCTGATCCCGCCAAGTAAGGTCAGTCTAGCCCCGAAATACCAGGCAATTCTCCTCTGAACAAGGAACATGACAACCCCAGACGATCGTTTCGGCCTTCTATGGGCCTCGTCAGTGAGGTGCAGCCACATTCCTCTAAGCACACTGGGCAAGGAGTCCACGTCTGGTTTCCCCCATCACCCATAGGGAGACTTCCCCAGGGTCATAATAATTTGCATACAAAGAGAGAAGCGCTCTACCAGGAACGAACAACAGCTCAGTGGCTTGTTCTATGGCGATTTACCACCCGGAAGCAGCCTCTTTTAGACCAGTGTGCTTTTCACAGAAGAAAACTTTCCTGAAGTATATCAGTCTGATCCCGCCAAGTAAGGTCAGTCCAGCCCCGAAATACCAGGCAATTCTCCTCTGAACAAGGAACATGACAACCCCAGACGATCGTTTCGGCCTTCTATGGGCCTCGTCAGTGAGGTGCAGCCACATTCCTCTAAGCACACTGGGCAAGGAGTCCACGTCTGGTTTCCCCCATCACCCATAGGGAGACTTCCCCAGGGTCATAATAATTTGCATACAAAGAGAGAAGCGCTCTACCAGGAACGAACAACAGCTCAGTGGCTTGTTCTATGGCGATTTACCACCCGGAAGCAGCCTCTTTTAGACCAGTGTGCTTTTCACAGAAGAAAACTTTCCTGAAGTATATCAGTCTGATCCCGCCAAGTAAGGTCAGTCCAGCCCCGAAATACCAGGCAATTCTCCTCTGAACAAGGAACATGACAACCCCAGACGATCGTTTCGGCCTTCTATGGGCCTCGTCAGTGAGGTGCAGCCACATTCCTCTAAGCACACTGGGCAAGGAGTCCACGTCTGGTTTCCCCCCATCACCCATAGGGAGACTTCCCCAGGGTCATAATAATTTGCATACAAAAAGAGAAGCGCTCTACCAGGAACGAACAACAGCTCAGTGGCTTGTTCTATGGCGATTTACCACCCGGAAGCAGCCTCTTTTAGACCAGTGTGCTTTTCACAGAAGAAAACTTTCCTGAAGTATATCAGTCTGATCCCGCCAAGTAAGGTCAGTCCAGCCCCGAAATACCAGGCAATTCTCCTCTGAACAAGGAACATGACAACCCCAGACGATCGTTTCGGCCTTCTATGGGCCTCGTCAGTGAGGTGCAGCCACATTCCTCTAAGCACACTGGGCAAGGAGTCCACGTCTGGTTTCCCCCATCACCCATAGGGAGACTTCCCCAGGGTCATAATAATTTGCATACAAAGAGAGAAGCGCTCTACCAGGAACGAACAACAGCTCAGTGGCTTGTTCTATGGCGATTTACCACCCGGAAGCAGCCTCTTTTAGACCAGTGTGCTTTTCACAGAAGAAAACTTTCCTGAAGTATATCAGTCTGATCCCGCCAAGTAAGGTCAGTCCAGCCCCGAAATACCAGGCAATTCTCCTCTGAACAAGGAACATGACAACCCCAGACGATCGTTTCGGCCTTCTATGGGCCTCGTCAGTGAGGTGCAGCCACATTCCTCTAAGCACACTGGGCAAGGAGTCCACGTCTGGTTTCCCCCATCACCCATAGGGAGACTTCCCCAGGGTCATAATAATTTGCATACAAAGAGAGAAGCGCTCTACCAGGAACGAACAACAGCTCAGTGGCTTGTTCTATGGCGATTTACCACCCGGAAGCAGCCTCTTTTAGACCAGTGTGCTTTTCACAGAAGAAAACTTTCCTGAAGTATATCAGTCTGATCCCGCCAAGTAAGGTCAGTCCAGCCCCGAAATACCAGGCAATTCTCCTCTGAACAAGGAACATGACAACCCCAGACGATCGTTTCGGCCTTCTATGGGCCTCGTCAGTGAGGTGCAGCCACATTCCTCTAAGCACACTGGGCAAGGAGTCCACGTCTGGTTTCCCCCATCACCCATAGGGAGACTTCCCCAGGGTCATAATAATTTGCATACAAAGAGAGAAGCGCTCTACCAGGAACGAACAACAGCTCAGTGGCTTGTTCTATGGCGATTTACCACCCGGAAGCAGCCTCTTTTAGACCAGTGTGCTTTTCACAGAAGAAAACTTTCCTGAAGTATATCAGTCTGATCCCGCCAAGTAAGGTCAGTCCAGCCCCGAAATACCAGGCAATTCTCCTCTGAACAAGGAACATGACAACCCCAGACGATCGTTTCGGCCTTCTATGGGCCTCGTCAGTGAGGTGCAGCCACATTCCTCTAAGCACACTGGGCAAGGAGTCCACGTCTGGTTTCCCCCATCACCCATAGGGAGACTTCCCCAGGGTCATAATAATTTGCATACAAAGAGAGAAGCGCTCTACCAGGAACGAACAACAGCTCAGTGGCTTGTTCTATGGCGATTTACCACCCGGAAGCAGCCTCTTTTAGACCAGTGTGCTTTTCACAGAAGAAAACTTTCCTGAAGTATATCAGTCTGATCCCGCCAAGTAAGGTCAGTCCAGCCCCGAAATACCAGGCAATTCTCCTCTGAACAAGGAACATGACAACCCCAGACGATCGTTTCGGCCTTCTATGGGCCTCGTCAGTGAGGTGCAGCCACATTCCTCTAAGCACACTGGGCAAGGAGTCCACGTCTGGTTTCCCCCATCACCCATAGGGAGACTTCCCCAGGGTCATAATAATTTGCATACAAAGAGAGAAGCGCTCTACCAGGAACGAACAACAGCTCAGTGGCTTGTTCTATGGCGATTTACCACCCGGAAGCAGCCTCTTTTAGACCAGTGTGCTTTTCACAGAAGAAAACTTTCCTGAAGTATATCAGTCTGATCCCGCCAAGTAAGGTCAGTCCAGCCCCGAAATACCAGGCAATTCTCCTCTGAACAAGGAACATGACAACCCCAGACGATCGTTTCGGCCTTCTATGGGCCTCGTCAGTGAGGTGCAGCCACATTCCTCTAAGCACACTGGGCAAGGAGTCCACGTCTGGTTTCCCCCATCACCCATAGGGAGACTTCCCCAGGGTCATAATAATTTGCATACAAAGAGAGAAGCGCTCTACCAGGAACGAACAACAGCTCAGTGGCTTGTTCTATGGCGATTTACCACCCGGAAGCAGCCTCTTTTAGACCAGTGTGCTTTTCACAGAAGAAAACTTTCCTGAAGTATATCAGTCTGATCCCGCCAAGTAAGGTCAGTCCAGCCCCGAAATACCAGGCAATTCTCCTCTGAACAAGGAACATGACAACCCCAGACGATCGTTTCGGCCTTCTATGGGCCTCGTCAGTGAGGTGCAGCCACATTCCTCTAAGCACACTGGGCAAGGAGTCCACGTCTGGTTTCCCCCATCACCCATAGGGAGACTTCCCCAGGGTCATAATAATTTGCATACAAAGAGAGAAGCGCTCTACCAGGAACGAACAACAGCTCAGTGGCTTGTTCTATGGCGATTTACCACCCGGAAGCAGCCTCTTTTAGACCAGTGTGCTTTTCACAGAAGAAAACTTTCCTGAAGTATATCAGTCTGATCCCGCCAAGTAAGGTCAGTCCAGCCCCGAAATACCAGGCAATTCTCCTCTGAACAAGGAACATGACAACCCCAGACGATCGTTTCGGCCTTCTATGGGCCTCGTCAGTGAGGTGCAGCCACATTCCTCTAAGCACACTGGGCAAGGAGTCCACGTCTGGTTTCCCCCATCACCCATAGGGAGACTTCCCCAGGGTCATAATAATTTGCATACAAAGAGAGAAGCGCTCTACCAGGAACGAACAACAGCTCAGTGGCTTGTTCTATGGCGATTTACCACCCGGAAGCAGCCTCTTTTTACTTTTTAATTTAGAATAGGGTAGGGACCTTTATTATTTTGGGGGGCTTTGTTATTTTATTAGGGGGCTTAGAGTAGGTGTAATTAGCTTAAAATTCTTGTAATATTTTTTTATTTTTTGTAATTTAGTGTTTGTTTTTTTGGTAATTTAGTTTATTTAATTGTAGGTAATTGTAGGTACTTTTAGTTAATTAATTTAATTTATTTATTGATAGTGTAGTGTTAGGTTTAATTGTAACTTAGGTTAGGATTTATTTTACAGGTAATTTGGTAATTATTTTAACTAGGTAGCTATTAAATAGTTATTAACTATTTAATAGCTATTGTACCTAGTTAAAATAAATACAAAGTTGCCTGTAAAATAAATATAAACCCTAAAATAGATACAATATAATTATTCGTTATATTGTAGCTATATTAGGGTTTATTTTACAGGTAAGTATTTAGCTTTAAATAGGAATACTTTAGTTAATAAGAGTTAATTTATTTCGTTAGATTAAAATTATATTTAACTTAGGGGGGTGTTAGGGTTAGACTTAACTTTAGGGGTTAATACATTTATTATAGTAGCGGCAAGGTCCGGTCGGCAGATAAGGGGTTAATACTTGAAGTTAGGTGGCGGCGATGTTAGGGAGGGCATATTAGGGGTTAATACAATTTATTATAGGGTTTGCGAGGCGGGAGTGCGACGGTTTAGGGGTTAATACATTAGAGTAGCGGCGAGGTCCGGTCGGCAGAATAGGGGTTAATAAGTGTAGGTAAGGTAGCGGCGACGTTGGGGGGGGGGGGGGGCAGATTAGGGGTTAATAAATATAATATAGGGGTCGGCGGTGTTAGGGGCAGCAGATTAGGGGTTCATAGGGATAATGTAGGTTGCGGCGGTGTCCGGAGCGGAAGATTAGGGGTTAATAAGTGTAAGGTTAGGGGTGTTTAGACTCGGGGTACATGTTAGGGTGCAGACTTAGAAACTGTTTCCCCATAGGAAACAATGGGGCTGCGTTAGGAGCTGAACGCTGCTTTTTTGCAGGTGTTAGGTTTTTTTTCAGCCCAAACTGCCCCATTGTTTCCTATGGGGGAATCGTGCACGAGCACGTTTTTCCAGCTAGCCGCTACCATAAGCAACGCTGGTATTGAGGGTTGAAGTGGCGGTAAATTCGGCTCAACGCTCCCTTTTTGGAGCCTAACGCAGCCCTTCAGAGAACTCTCAATACCAGCGTTGTTTAGAAGCAGCGCTGGAAAAAAAAGACGTGTAGCTAACGCACCCCTTTGGCCGCAAAACTCTAAATCTAGGTGTAAATTAATCCTATTTAAAACTAAATACTTACCTATAAAATAAACCCTAATATAGCTACAATATAACTAATAATTATATTGTAGCTATTATAGGATTTATTTTTATTTTACAGGCAAATATAAATTTACTTTAACTAGGTACAATAGCTATTAAATAGTTATTAACTATTTAATAACTACCTAGATAAAATAAAAACAAATTTACCTGTAAAACTAACCTAAGTTACAATTACACCTAACACTACACTATCATTAACCCCTTAAGGACCAAGGCCATTTTTCAATTTCTTTCCCTTAAGGACCAGGACTATTTTTACATTTCTGCGGTGTTTGTGTTTAGCTGTAATTTTCCTCTTACTCATTTACTGTACCCACACATATTATATACCGTTTTTCTCGCCACTAAATGGACTTTCTAAAGATACCATTATTTTCATCATATCTTATAATTTACTATTAAAATTATTATAAAATATGAGGAAAAAATTGAAAAAAACACACTTTTTCTAACTTTGACCCCCAAAATCTGTTACACATCTACAACCACCAAAAAACAACCATGCTAAATAGTTTCTAAATTTTGTCCTGAGTTTAGAAATACCCAATGTTAACATGTTCTTTGCTTTTTTTGCAAGTTATAGGGCAATAAATACAAGTAGCACTTTGCTATTTCAAAACCACTTTTTTTCAAAATGAGCGCTAGTTACATTGGAACCCTGATAACTGTCAGGAATCCCTGAATATCCCTTGACATGCATATATTTTTTTTTAGAAGACATCCCAAAGTAATGATCTAGGCCCATTTTGGTATATTTCATGCCACCATTTCACCGCCAAATGCGATCAAATAAAAAAAATTGTTCACTTTTTCACAAACTTTAGGTTTCTCACAGAAATTTTTTACAAACAACTTGTGCAATTATGGCATAAATGGTTGTAAATGCTTCTCTGGGATCCCCTTTGTTCAGAAATAGCAGACTTATATGGCTTTGGCGTTGCTTTTTGGTAATTAGAAGGCTGCTAAATGCCACTGCGCAACACACGTGTTTTATGCCCAGCAGTGAAGGGGTTAATTAGGGAGCATGTAGGGAGCTTGTAGAGTTAATTTTAGCTTTAGTGTAGTGTAGTAGACAACCCAAAGTATTGATCTAGGCCCATTTTGGTATATTTAATGCCACCATTTCACCGCCAAATGCGATCAAATTTAAAAAAAACTTAAATTTTTTCGCAATTTTAGGTTTCTCACTGAAATTATTTACAAACAGCTTGTGCAATTATGGCACAAATGGTTGTAAATGCTTCTCTGGGATCCCCTTTGTTTAGAAATAGCAGACATATATGGCTTTGGCATTGCTTTTTGGTAATTAGAAGGCTGCTAAATGCCGCTGCACATCACACGTGTATTATGGCTAGCAGTGAAGGGGTTAATTAGGGATCTTGTAGGGAGCTTGCAGGGTTAATTTTAGCTTTAGTGTAGAGATCAGCCTCCCACCTGACACATCAGACCCCTTGATCCCTCCCAAAAGGCTCTCTTCCCTCCCCCACCCCAGAATTGTTCCCGCCATCTTAACTACTGGCAGAAAGTCTGCCAGTACTAAAATAAAAGGTATCTTTCATTTTTTTTTTTAGCATATTTACATATGCTGCTGTGTAGGATCCCCCTTAGCCCCAAACCTCCCTGATTCCCCCCCCCCCCCCCAAACAGCTCTCTAACCCTCCCCCTCTACATTACTGGGCGCCATCTTGGGTACTGGCAGCTGTCTGCCAGTACCCAGTTTACAAAAAAAAATATATTTTTAATTCCCCCCCCCACTTTTCTGTAGTGTAGCTTCCCCCCCCTAAAGACTAAACCCCCACCCCCTCCCAGATCATTTCGATTATTTATAATAAATATTTATTCCCCCTCTAAATTTTAACTAACTGTTCCATAGTGTAATGGTTCCCACCCGCTCCCTCCCCGTGCACGCGCCCGCCCGCCTCCCCCGTGCACGCGTCCGTGCGCGCCCCCTAGCTGATCCGCCCACGATCCCGCCCACCACTGCACTTAGAAATTCATCGATGGTCGCCCACCCGCCTCCCACCCACCAACGATTGCGGCCACCGATGTCCAGTGCAGAGAGGGCCACAGAGTGGCTCTCTCTGCCTCGGATGGGGTAAAATGTTATTGCAGTGATGCCTCGATATCGAGGCATCACTGCAATAACCGGAAAGCGGCTGGAAGCGATCAGGATCGCTTCCAGCTGCTTTCAACCCCAACGTCGTACAGGGTACGTCGCTGGTCTTTAAAGACCAGTTTGTGCAAGACGTACCCTGTACGACGCGTGTCGTTAAGGGGTTAAATAAATTATTCCTATTTAAAACTAAATATTTACCTGTAAAATAAACCCTAAGATAGCTACAATGTAATTAATAATTACATTGTAGCTATTTTAGGATTTATATTTATTTTACAGGTAACTTTATATTTATTTTAACTAGGTACAATAGTTATTAAATAGTTATTAACTATTTAATAACTACCTAGCTAAAAGAAATACAAAATTACCTGTAAAATAAATGCTAACCTAAGTTACAATTAAACCTAACACTACACTATCATTAAATTAATTAAATAAATTATTAGCCAATACCTACAATTAAATATAATTAAATAAACTAAACTAAATTACAAAAACAAACAGTAAATTACAGAAAATAAAAAAAATTACAAGAATTTTAAACTAATTACACCTAATCTAAGCCCCCTAATAAAATAAAAAAAATAATAAAAGCCCCTACCCTATTCTACATTAAAAAGTAATCAGCTCTTTTACCAGCCCTTAAAAGGGCTTTTTGCGGGCCATGCCCCAAAGTAATCAGCTCTTTTGCCTGAAAAAAAAAAATACAACCCCCCCAACATTAAAACCCACCACCCACATACCCCTACTCTGACCCACCCAAACCCCCCTTAAAAAAACCTAACACTAACCCCCTGAAGATCTCCCTACCTTGAGTCGTCTTCCCCCAGCCGGGCCGAAGTCTTCATCCGATGGGGCAGAAGAGGACATCCAGACCGGCAGAAGTCTTCATCCTAACCGGGCAGAAGAGGACATCTTCATCCAAGCGGCATCTTCTATCTTCATCCATCCGACGAGGAGCGGCTCCATCTTCAAGACCTCCGGCGCGGAACATCCTTCTCCACCGACGACTACCCGACAAATGAAGGTTCCTTTAAGTGACATCATCCAAGATGGCGTCCCTCGAATTCCGATTGGCTGATAGGATTCTATCAGCCAATCGGAATTAAGGTAGGAAAAATCTGATTGGCTGATGCAATCAGCCAATCAGATTGAAGTTCAATCTGATTGGCTGATCCAATGAGCCAATCGGATTGAACTTCAATCTGATTGGCTGATAGCATCAGCCAATCAGATTTTTCCTACCTTAATTCCAATTGGCTGATAGAATCCTATCAGCCAATCGGAATTCGAGGGACGCCATCTTGGATGACGTCACTTAAAGGAACCTTCATTCGTCGGTGGAGAAGGATGTTCCGCGCCAGAGGTCTGGAAGATGGAGCCGCTCCTCGTCGGATGGATGAAGATAGAAGATGCCGCTTGGATGAAGATGTCTGCCGGTCCGGATGTCCTCTTCTGCCCGGAAAGGATGAAGACTTCTGCCGGTCTGGATGTCCTCTTCTGCCCCATCGGATGAAGACTTCGGCCCGGCTGGGTGAAGACGACTCAAGGTAGGGAGATCTTCAGGGGGTTAGTGTTAGGTTTTTTTAAGGGGGCTTTGGGTGGGTTAGAGTAGGGGTATGTGGGTTTTAATGTTGGGGGGGGGTGTATTTTTTTTTTTCAGGCAAAAGAGCTGATTAAAAAGTAATCAACTCTTTTACCAGCCCAGGTAATTTTGCATTTCTTTTAGCTAGGTAGTTATTAAATAGTTAATAAATATTTAATAACTATTGTACCTAGTTAAAATAAATACAAAGTTACCTATAAAATAAATATAAATCCTAAAATAGCTACAATGTAATTATTAATTACATTGTAGCTATCTTAGGGTTTATTTTACAGGTAAGTATTTAGTTTTAAATAGGAATAATTTATTTAATGATAGTGTAGTGTTAGGTGTAATTGTAACTTAGGTTAGTTTTTATTTTACAGGTAAATTTGTTTTTATTTTATCTAGGTAGCTATTAAATAGTTAATAACTATTTAATAGCTATTGTACCTAGTTAAAATAAATTTAAATTTGCCTGTAAAATAAATATAAATCCTAAAATAGCTACGATATAATTATTAGTTATATTGTAGCTATCTTAGGGTTTAATTTTATAGGTAAGTATTTCGTTTTAAATAGGAATAATAATTTTAATAAGAGTAATATTTAATTAGATTTATTTAATTAATATTTAAGTTAGGGGGGTGTAGGGTTAGTGTTAGACTTAGGTTTAGGGGTTAATAATTTGATTATAGGTTGCGGCGGTATAGGGGGGGCAGGATAGGGGTTAATTAGTTTAATATAGATGGCGGCGGTATGGGGGGGGGCAGGATAGGGGTTAATAAATGTATTATAGGTGGCGACGGTGTAGGGGGGGCAGATTAGGGGTTAATAAGTTTAATATAAGTGGCGGCGGGGTCCGGGAGCGGCGGTTTAGGGGTTAAACAATTTATTTAGTTGCGGCGGGGTAGGGATCCGCAGGATAGGGGTTAATAGGTATTATGTAGGTGGTGGCGGGGTCCGGGAGCGGCGGTTTAGGGGTTAATAAGTTTATTAGAGTGGCGTTGGGCTCCGTGAGCGGCGGATTAGGGGTTAATAAGTTTATTAGAGTGGCGTTGGGCTCCGTGAGCGGCGGATTAGGGGTTAATAAGTTTATTAGAGTGGCGGTGGGCTCCGGGAGCGGCGGTTTAGCAGTTAATAAGTTTATTAGAGTGGCGGTGGGCTCCGGGAGCGGCGGTTTAGGGGTTAACATGTTTAATATAGGTGGCGGCGGTGTGGGGGGGGGGGGGCAGATTAGGGGTGTTTAGACTCGGGGTACATGTTAGGGTACCAGGTACGCTGGGCCGGAAAAGTGCCGAGCGTACCTGCTAGTCATTTGATAACTATCAAAAGTAGTCAGATTGTGCCGAACTTGCGTTCGGAACATCTGGAGTGACGTCAGAATCGATCTGTGTCGGACTGAGTCCGGCGGATCGTACCTTACGTCACAAAATTCTACTTTTGCCGGTGTGTAGGGCTTGATAACTAAGGCGAATCAGCCTCGCCACAAATACGCTGCGGAATTCCAGCGTATTTGAGGTTGACAGCATGATAACTAGAGGCCATAGCATCAGGGCGGGTCATGGACTCTCACTGCCAAGAAGGAAATTAATTTATCAGTTAAGCATACATTTTATTTTCCTTCTATTGGCAGTGAGAGTCCACGAAGAACATTCTTTACCTATGGGAAACCAATACCCAAGCTGTGGAGTTCACAAATGTTCGAAAGGGAAAAGTAGGGAAGGCAGTCCTAAATGCTAGGCACCACCGCTTGTAAAACCCTTCTCCCAAAAGATGTCTTTGCTGAGGCAAAAAAAAAAATCGAATTTATAGAACTTTGTGATTGTGTGTTATGATGACCAAGTTTCAACTCTGAAAATCTGTTCAACTGAGGCCTCATTCGAGTTGAGGCAATTTGAGTCAATGTCCAGTACCCAAGGATCCTGGACGGACTGAACCCACTCCCTCTGAAATAGAGAAAGTCTGCCCCCACACGACCTGATCCCAAGTTGGGGGTGATCCCTTCATGCCAACTTGTTGTCCTGGGAAGCATTTTTGGGCTGTTTGTTCTTATTTCACCCATGGGTGGGCCTTCAGGTAGCCCTGAGAGAATCTGTCTTAGGCATTTCTGCACTCCTCTGACTCCTGTTCGGACGTTAAGGTCCCGCTTAACAACCTTTAGGCATAGATTTCTTGTCCTGCGGTAGGAAAGCTCCCTTTCCCCCTGTGACCGTGGCTATAATGGAGTGCAGACCAGGACAGAACAGGGACTTGCCCTTAAAGGACAAGGATAGTAGTCTAGATTAGGAAACAGTATCCGCCAACCACGACTTGAGCCACAAGGCCCGCTTGGCCAGAACCGCAAAATAAAAAAAAAGTTCTTGGCATTAATGGGGATAATTTGAAGAATGGCATCCCTGATGAAGGCATTTGCCAGTCTTAGGAATTGAATATGCTTCTGGATATCCTCAAGAGGAGTTTCAACAGTAATCAGATCTGCTAAGGGTTCACACCAGAACTTAGCACCACCCATGACAGTGCTATTCCAACTGCTGGTTAAAACAGGGTGCCCGACTGAAGGAAGACCGTTTGAAGGTATCCCTCGATCTTTCTTTCTAGAGGATTCTTGAAAGAAGTGCTATCCTCAAGCGGAATAGTAGTGCGCTTAGCCAACATGGAAATGGCACCATCCACCTCAGGGATACTATTCCATGCCTCTGCGTGGGAAGAAGGAACAGGAAAAAATCTCTTGAAAACTGCAGAAGGAGTATAGGGGATCCCTGGTATCTACTATTCTTTGGAGATGATATCTGCAATAACTGGGGGTACAGGAAATACCTAAAGACTGATTCAAGTCTCTGCACCTTAGCCGCCAGGACCCCAGGGTAGATAGAACGCTCTTAAGCAGGAGCTTGAGCTGCTCCACCTTGAACCCGCCTCAGAGTCCTCTTCCGACTCTTCCTTCAGAAGGGTAAGAGGAAGGAAGTTCTCCTTCGGAGCTAACTAAGGGTTCGTAATCAAAAGGTTGTCCATAACTGTCAGTTGTGGCCTCCACCACTGCATTTGGGCTGCGTACTGGAGAGTAATGTTTACCGGTCTAGCGTTTAGGGCAGCAGACACAGTAGCCTGTATATGGGCCGTAAGATCATTATGTAAAGGGCCTACCTCAGCCTAGGCCTGCTCTCTCCGCAGTGTTCTGGGACAACTGTAGTAGCCTTCATGGGCTGTTGGATGGGTAAATCCGCATCAGCAGAATTTTGAGAAGCTGCAGTGGGTCCTGCTGGTGACAGGCAAGGTGGATATTCCTCAGCGGGTTGACCACTTGGGCCTTCTGAGTAAGATGTCAGGACATATGTTAGGCAACAATTGCACAATTGTGCCAGAGAGCACCCAGTATTAATTTTGCAAAGCATACATTTATTGTTGTCTATGGAATGTACTGAGGAAGATTCCTCCAGACTCTCGATTAATATAGTCATCCATAATACCGTGATGATTAACAACACCTGTGAACCTCACAGCTGGGTACTCTGGTTCCCAATGCACCAATTAACTGTCCCTCTTTAAGCCCTGTTTAGGGAATCTTACTACCTCTGCTATGGCCAAGCCTTGTTGCTTCTAATCTCCCACAGGTTTGTTGTACAGCGGATGAGAGGCTGAAATTGCACGAAATAGCTGCTGACAGCGGGAATCTGCATCTCCGTCCATTGTTACGGCCTGCATCTGCAAAAGGCCTGCATGCTGTAGTAGTGACAATAGAGGGGCGAGTGTGCATTGAACAACAGGAGCACCAGCCACAAGTTCTAGTGCGGCAGCATCACAATGCTTAAAAGTCTGTATGCTAGGACTGTAATGCTTGTCCGTGTCCTGTATAGTATCGCGGCTAAAACGCTCCCCTCTCAGCCTCATAAACACACTAATATGTGGGCTGGATACCCAGTACAACGGTCTGCTATTGGCACATCACTGCCTGAAGCAAAGGGGTCTGAATGTGCATAATGTGCCTATTATAAACACAGAGACACAAATTTACACCACCTCTCTATTAGATAAGTTGCCATGATAGAGGGGACAACGTACCCATGATAACTTTGTAATTTAGAGTGAGACACATCACATTATAAGACAGGGGATATAGGATAGAGCTGGAAAGAGGTATGTGAGACCCAGCGTCAATCAGAATGATATATACCAATACTCCATTAAAATTGACATGGTTATATGATTCAGGCTCTCAGTGAGAGCCAATCCATGCTAAACTTCTTTTCTTCTATACATAGCACCTCTCTCTGCCTACCTCCATGATACGAGGCAAATAACTACTGAAAGGGTAGGGGAAGTAGGAGGGATATTTATAGCTTTGTTAGGGATGTCTTTGCCTCCTCCTGGTGGCCAGGTAGAGTAATTCCCCTAGGTTAAGAATGTTCTTGTGGACTCTTAATGCCAATAGAAGGAAAATAGAACCCTGAACCAAGTGTACATACTGAATAAACAGCAAACCATGAGTGCTATGAAGTCATAAAAATTATTACCTTAAATTCCCAATTTGCAAGGAGTAGAAAATCCATACTTCTGAATACGATCCTAGGACACAAAACATAACTAATTATTGTACACATACTTTATCATTATTGATGCATCAAAACAACACTAACATACTAAAGGCTAGATTATCAGCGGATCGCTATTTATCGCTCCAGCTTGTTAACTGCGCTCAAGTTCGGCTTTTTGCGCACTTTGGGTACTGCGCTTATTACAAGTTGAAAGTAAAAAAACTTTTCACTCACACACAAAAAGTCAAAGTTAGAATATCGTGACACTGTTAACATATTGTTCCCACGGACTTCAATGGAGTGCGAAAAGTGGGAAAAAAACTAACATCCAACAAGTCACGCAAACCCAAATGCGTTTAACCAAGTGCGCTAACCCGACATGAAATATTAATATTTCACATTCCAATGTTCTTCAAACAGAAGAATATGTTTTATATATATATATATATATATATATATATATATATATATATATATATATATATATATATATAAGATAAATACATTGGAATGTCCAATATTTACAGTAACTACACAGTAAAACACTACTAAATATGAATATTGCATAACTGTTTTTTTCGTGCTTTCAGCTACTTGACTGCAAAGGGCTCTAATGCATGATAGATAGATATAGAAATATATTTTTAGAAATGGTTATAACATATTCCCTTATGTGAAGAACATTGGAATATTAAAAGGACACTGAACCCAATTTTTTTCTTTTGTAATTCAGAAAGAGCATGCAATTTTAAGCAACTTTCTAATTTGCTCCTATTATCAATTTTTCTTCATTCTCTTGCTATCTTTATTTGAAAAAGAAGGCATCTAAGCTTTTTTGGTTTCAGTACTCTGGACAGCACTTTTATATTGGTGGATGAATTTATCCACCAATCAGCAAGGACAACCCAGGTTGTTCACCAAAAATGGGCCGGCATCTAAACTTACATTCGTGCATTTCAAATAAAGATACCAAGATTTGATAATAGGAGTAAATTAGAAAGTTGCTTAAAATTTCATGCTCTATCTGAATCATGAAAGAAAAATTTGGGTACAGTGTCCCTTTAAATATTTACAGTAACTATACCGTAACACACTATTACTCGTAAACCTAAATGGAATGGAACCCTAATTAATGTAATTGCTAACACCTGTATTTGTCCTATTATTTCATGTCAAAACGATTGTTGTGAAAAAGGTCTATTACACCAGGTTTGTGCAAGACATGCTTGAGCATTACATACACATTACATACACATGTGGCATGAGTTTAATTCATTGTAAGCTTGCAAATAAGATCAACTTTCAATCACATCATTCTATTTAAAATGCCAAAGATCACAGAATTTGACAGACATAAAAACATAAATTATGCTTACCTGATAATTTCATTTCCATCTGTATGGGAAGAGTCCGCAGCTGCATTCCTTACTTGTGGGAAATACTGAACCTGGTCACCAGGAGGAGGCAGACACCCCAGCCAAAGGCTTAAATACCTCCCCGACTTTCTCATAACCCCAGTCATTCTGCCAAGGGAACAAACAACAGTTGGAGAAATATCAGGGTGAAAAAGGTGCCAGAAGAAAAAATGTCAAATTTAGGGCCGCCCATCAGAGAACACAGGTGGGACCTGTGGACGCTTACCATACAGATGGAAATGAAATTATCAGGTAAGTATAATTTATGTTTTCCATCTTAATATGGGAAGAGTCCACAGCTGCATTCCTTACTTGTGGGAAACATATACCCAAGCTCTAGAGTACACGGAATGCTAACGGGAGGGAAAAAAGAGAGGCGGACCCTAATCTGAGGGCACTACAGCCTGCAAAACCTTTCTCCCGAAAGCTGCTTCAGCAGAAGCAAAAACATCAAACTTGTAAAAATTTTGGAAAAAGAATGTAAGGAGAACCAGATCGCTACATTACAAATCTGATCCATAGAGGCCTCATATTTGAAGGCCCAAGAGGAAACCACTGCTTTCGTAGAATGAGCCGTAATCCTCAGAGGAGGCTTATGTCCTGCCATTTCTATGGTAAACGGATGACACTCCTCAGACAAAAAGATAAGGAAGTCGAAGAGGCCCTCCGACCCCTACACTTCCCGGAAAGAGAACAAACAGAGAAAGCGGTTTGTCTAAATTCCTTCGTGGCCCGAAGATAATACTTAAAGGCACAAACTACATCCAGAATAAGTTGTAAACGTTCCTTCGACGAAGAAGGATTAGGGCATAAGAAAGGAACCAAAATCTCTTGATTGATGTTGCGAATTGACACAACCTTAGGAAGAAAAATAACTTGGTTCGTAGAACAGCCTTATTGGCATGAAAAGCCAGATAAGAAGGGATGCATTGCAAGGCGGCAATCACAGATACTTTTGCATAGGATCCAACGGAACCCGTTGCAAAACCTTAAAGACAAGATTTAAACTCCAAGGGGGAGTCTTAGATCAAAACACAGGTCTGATCCCAGCAAAGCCTTAACAAATGGCTGCACATCTGGAAGCTCTGCAAACCTCTTGTGCAGTAACACAGACAGGGCCGAAAACTGTCCCGCCAGGGTACTTAGCAGAAAAGCCCTTCTCCAGTTCATCCTGGAGAACAGAATAAGCAGGTCCTCCACACCTTATAATAGATGTGACGAGCAATCAGCTTACGAGGAGCTTGAATGAGAGTAAAAATAACTCTCTAAGAAAAACCTTCTCTTGGCTAGGACAAAGCGTTCAGTCAGTATCAGAGAATCTAGACATTGATAAACAAAGAGACCTTGGTCAGCAGAACCCTGCGACAAGGTAACTTCCACGGAGGAGATGATGACATCCCCACTAGATCCGAGAACCATATCCTTCGTGGCCAAGACGGAGCGGCCAGTATCACTGACGCCTGCTTGACTCAAGCCACTACACTAGGAAGTAGTGGTAACGGTCGGAAAGGATAAATCAGATTGAACCTCCAAGGCACCGCTAATGCATCTGTTAGCTCCGCCTGAGGATCCCTGTACCTCGACCCCTATCTGTGTAGCTTGGTATTGAGACGTTATAAGATCTACCTCTTGCAAATCTCTGCAAACACTCCGGATGGAGAGACATTCTCCCTGATGGAAGGATTGTCTGCTGAGTAAATCCGCTTCCCAGTTGTCCACACCCGGAAATGTGGATCGCTGACAGCAAACAAATGCGGGTCTCCCCCACACCAGAATCCGAGATACTTCCCTCAAAACTAGAGAGCTTCTCGTTCCCCCCTGATGGTTGATGTAAGCCACCGGGGATATATTGCTTGATTGGAATCTGATTAACTGGGACGAACCCAGCAGAGGTAAAGCCTTCAGAGCATTGTATATTGCCCGAAGATCCAAAATGAGATCAGGAGGGAGCTTTACCTCCTGAGAGCAGAAGTCCTGTGGCTTCCTGGCACCCAAACAGCTCCCCATCCTGACAGACTTGCAACCGTAGTCACAATCACCAAGGATGGTCTTGAGACAGACGTCTCTCAGGACAAGTGATCCGGACAAAACCACCAAGAGAGCGATACTCCCGATTGATTGTCCAGAGAAATCTGTTGAGCCAGATCCGAATGATCGCCGTTCCACTAGTTCAGCATGCGCAGTTGCAACAGTCTGAGGTGAAACCTGGCAAAGTAAATGATGTCCAAGCTGGACACCATGAGACTAATCACCTCCATACACCGAGCCACAGATGGCCTTAAGGAGATCTGGAGGACAAGACATGTTGAAGCTAGCTTGCAAAATCTCTGGTCTGTTATTACCCTCAAACCCACACTCTTACATGGCCGTGCGGTTACTTCAGGCGGGACCCGCCAGGCTTAAAGGGACACTAAACCCACATTTTTTCTTTCATGATTCAGGTAGAGAATGCAATTTTAAACAACATTCCAATTTACTTGTATTACCTAATTTGCTTCATTCTTTAGATATCCTTTGTTAAAGAAATAGCAATGCACATGTGTGAGCCAATCACACAAGGCATCTATGTGCAGCCACCAATCTGCAGCTACTGAGCCTATCTATATATGCTTTTCAGCAAAGGATATCAAGAGAATGAAGCTAATTAGATAATAGAAGTAAATCAGAAAGTTGTTTAAAATTGCATGCTCTTTCTAAATCATGAAAGAAAAAAATTGGGTTTCATGTCCCTTTAACCCCTTAATGACAGAGGACGTACCAGGTACGTCATAGGAAAAGCTACCCTTAATGACAATTGACGTACCTGGTACGTCCTCTGTTGTTTGAAGTGCTGGAAGCGATCATGATCGCTTCCAGCTGCTTACAAGGGATTGTAGTGATGCCTCAACATTGAGCCATCACTGCAATCCCATATTTTACCCACCGATGCAGAGAGGGCCACTCTGTGGCCCTCTCTGCATCGGCTATTGCGGCTCACACATTCGTTGGTGGGTGGGAGCAACTCCTCTCAATTGCGGTGGCTATTTTTTTTCAAAGTAGCAGCCCGATCGCTTCAAATATTGTTCTGTCGGCGGTTGGGGGCGGGGGGGGGGGGGTTGGGGGTGTGTGCGCGCGCACGCAACTTATCCACTCCTTTAAAAAAAAAAAACGATGATGCAATTGAAGGAAGGGATCTCCATTGTTAAGTAAGGGATCTGGGAGGGGGAGGGATGTAGATTATTGAGGGGGGCCAGCTACACTACAGAAAACTAATGTTTTAAATAAAAAAAGTAAAAAAAAACTATTTTTGGGGGCAAATTGGGTACTGGCAGACAGCTGCCAGTACCCAAGATGACAGCAACAACATGGGAGCGCTCAGACGCCCGTTCTGTGTATGGCCTCGGCTCGCGCTTCACGTAAGGTGCCGCCCCTCTTGAGTAGGTCCTGACGTCTCGATGACGACACCTGGAAACTCCGTCAATCCGGTGCAAGTGGTAAAACGATCCACCACCGCTTGCACTAATATGATAGCAACATCCACTGCAAAGGATATCTATGTGTATATATATGAAACGCGTTTGACCTGCTGGAATTGCTGAATTGCCTTTTGTAACCGCTTTTGCCAAACAAAGTTACTGAATACAAGACTTTTTATTTCACCACTTTGGAGCCTTTGTCTTTTATTACCGTTACATGGTTTTATTGGTCAATTACCGTGTGCAGTGGATGTTGCTATCATATCAGTACCCAAGATGGCGGCAAATAGGTAGGGGGGTGGGTTAGAGAGATGTATGGGGGGATCAGGGAGGTTTTGAGGTAAGGGGGATCCATCACTGCAGACTGTATGAAGAAAATAATAATAATAATAAAAAAAAAAACAGAATTTATGTTTACCTGATAAATTACTTTCTCCAACGGTGTGTCCGGTCCACGGCGTCATCCTTACTTGTGGGATATTCTCTTCCCCAACAGGAAATGGCAAAGAGCCCAGCAAAGCTGGTCACATGATCCCTCCTAGGCTCCGCCTTCCCCAGTCATTCGACCGACGTAAAGGAGGAATATTTGCATAGGAGAAATCATATGATACCGTGGTGACTGTAGTTAAAGAAAATAAATTATCAGACCTGATTAAAAAAACCAGGGCGGGCCGTGGACCGGACACACCGTTGGAGAAAGTAATTTATCAGGTAAACATAAATTCTGTTTTCTCCAACATAGGTGTGTCCGGTCCACGGCGTCATCCTTACTTGTGGGAACCAATACCAAAGCATTAGGACACGGATGAAGGGAGGGAGCAAATCAGGTCACCTAGATGGAAGGCACCACGGCTTGCAAAACCTTTCTCCCAAAAATAGCCCCAGAAGAAGCAAAAGTATCAAATTTGTAAAATTTAGTAAAAGTGTGCAGTGAAGACCAAGTCGCTGCCTTACATATCTGATCAACAGAAGCCTCGTTCTTGAAGGCCCAGGTGGAAGCCACGCACGGCCGTAGTGGAATGAGCTGTGATTCTTTCAGGAGGCTGCCGTCCGGCAGTCTCGTAAGCCAATCTGATGATGCTTTTAAGCCAAAAAGAGAGAGAGGTAGAAGTTGCTTTTTGACCTCTCCTTTTACCAGAATAAACAACAAACAAGGAAGATGTTTGTCTAAAATCCTTTGTAGCATCTAAATAGAATTTTAGAGCACGAACTACATCCAAATTGTGCAACAAACGTTCCTTCTTTGAAACTGGATTCGGACACAAAGAAGGCACTACTATCTCCTGGTTAATGTTTTTGTTAGAAACAACTTTCGGAAGAAAACCAGGTTTAGTACGCAAAACCACCTTATCTGCATGGAACACCAGATAAGGAGGAGAACACTGCAGAGCAGATAACTCTGAAACTCTTCTAGCAGAAGAAATTGCAACCAAAAACAAAACTTTCCAAGATAATAACTTAATATCAACGGAATGTAAGGGTTCAAACGGAACCCCCTGAAGAACTGAAAGAACTAAATTGAGACTCCAAGGAGGAGTCAAAGGTTTGTAAACAGGCTTGATTCTAACCAGAGCCTGAACAAAAGCTTGAACATCTGGCACAGCCGCCAGCTTTTTGTGAAGTAAAACAGATAAAGCAGAAATCTGTCCCTTCAAAGAACTTGCAGATAATCCTTTCTCCAAACCCTCTTGTAGAAAGGATAGAATCTTAGGAATTTTTATCTTGTTCCATGGGAATCCTTTAGATTCACACCAACAGATATATTTTTTCCATATTTTATGGTAAAGTTTTCTAGTTACAGGCTTTCTGGCCTGAACAAGAGTATCAATGACAGAATCTGAGAACCCTCGCTTTGATAAAATCAAGTGTTCAATCTCCAAGCAGTCAGTTGGAGTGAGACCAGATTCGGATGTTCGAACGGACCTTGAACAAGAAGGTCCCGTCTCAAAGGTAGCTTCCATGGTGGAGCCGATGACATATTCACCAGGTCTGCATACCAAGTCCTGCGTGGCCACGCAGGAGCTATCAAGATCACTGATGCCCTCTCCTGATAGATCCTGGCTACCAGCCTGGGGATGAGAGGAAACGGTGGGAATACATACGCTAGTTTGAAGGTCCAAGGTGCTACTAGTGCATCTACTAGAGTCGCCTTGGGATCCCTGGATCTGGACCCGTAGCAAGGAACCTTGAAGTTCTGACGAGAGGCCATCAGATCCATGTCTGGACTGCCCCACAACTGAGTAATTTGGGCAAAGATTTCCGGATGGAGTTCCCACTCCCCCGGATGAAATGACTGACGACTCAGAAAATCCGCTTCCCAATTTTCCACTCCTGGAATGTGGATTGCAGACAAGTGGCAGGAGTGAGACTCCGCCCAATGAATGATTTTGGTCACTTCTTCCATCGCCAGGGAACTCCTTGTTCCCCCCTGATGGTTGATGTACGCAACAGTCGTCATGTTGTCCGATTGAAACCGTATGAATTTGGCCTTTGCTAGCTGAGGCCAAGCCTTGAGAGCATTGAATATCGCTCTTAGTTCCAGAATATTTATCGGGAGAAGAGATTCTTCCCGAGACCAAAGACCCTGAGCTTTCAGGAGTCCCCAGACCGCGCCCCAGCCCACCAGACTGGCGTCGGTCGTGACAATGACCCACTCTGGTCTGCGGAAGCTCATCCCCTGTGACAAGTTGTCCAGGGACAGCCACCAACGGAGTGAATCTCTGGTCCTCTGATCTACTTGGATCGTCGGAGACAAGTCTGTATAATCCCCATTCCACTGACTGAGCATGCACAGTTGTAATTGTCTCAGATGAATTCGCGCAAAAGGAACTATGTCCATTGCCGCGACCATCAAACCTATTACTTCCATGCACTGCGCTATGGAAGGAAGAGGAACAGAATGAAGTACTTGACAAGAGTTTAGAAGTTTTGATTTTCTGGCCTCTGTCAGAAAAATCCTAATTTCTAAGGAGTCTATTATTGTTCCCAAGAAGGGAACTCTTGTTGACGGAGATAGAGAACTTTTTTCTACGTTCACTTTCCACCCGTGAGATCTGAGAAAGGCCAGGACGATGTCCGTGTGAGCCTTTGCTTGTGGAAGGGACGACGCTTGAATCAGAATGTCGTCCAAGTAAGGTACTACTGCAATGCCCCTTGGTCTTAGCACCGCTAGAAGGGACCCCAGTACCTTTGTGAAAATTCCGATGATGTTCCTTGTGGATAGGAATATGTAGATACGCATCCTTTAAATCCACCGTGGTCATGAATTGACCTTCCTGGATGGAAGGAAGAATTGTTCGAATGGTCTCCATTTTGAACGATGGAACCTTGAGAAACTTGTTTAGGATCTTGAGATCTAAGATTGGTCTGAATGTTCCCTCTTTTTTGGGAACTATGAACAGATTGGAGTAGAACCCCATCCCTTGTTCTCCTAATGGAACAGGATGAATCACTCCCATTTTTAACAGGTCTTCTACACAATGTAAGAATGCCTGTTTTTTTATGTGGTCTGAAGACAATTGAGACCTGTGGAACCTCCCCCTTGGGGGAAGCCCCTTGAATTCCAGAAGATAACCTTGGGAGACTATTTCCAGCGCCCAAGGATCCAGAACATCTCTTGCCCAAGCCTGAGCGAAGAGAGAGAGTCTGCCCCCCACCAGATCCGGTCCCGGATCGGGGGCCAACATCTCATGCTGTCTTGGTAGCAGTGGCAGGTTTCTTGGCCTGCTTACCTTTGTTCCAGCCTTGCATTGGCCTCCAGGCTGGCTTGGCTTGAGAAGTATTACCCTCTTGCTTAGAGGATGTAGCACTTGGGGCTGGTCCGTTTCTGCGAAAGGGACGAAAATTTGGTTTATTTTTAGCCTTGAAAGACCTATCCTGAGGAAGGGCGTGGCCCTTACCCCCAGTGATATCAGAAATAATCTCTTTCAAGTCAGGGCCAAACAGCGTTTTCCCCTTGAAAGGAATGTTAAGCAATTTATTCTTGGAAGACGCATCCGCTGACCAAGATTTTAGCCAAAGCGCTCTGCGCGCCACAATAGCAAACCCAGAATTTTTCGCCGCTAATCTAGCCAATTGCAAAGTGGCGTCTAGGGTGAAAGAGTTAGCCAATTTGAGAGCATGGATTCTGTCCAAAATCTCCTCATAAGAAGAATCTTTATTGAGCGCCTTTTCTAGTTCATCGAACCAGAAACACGCTGCTGTAGTGACAGGAAAAATGCCTGAAATTGGTTGTAGAAGGTAACCTTGCTGAACAAACATCTTTTTAAGCAAACCCTCTAATTTTTTATCCATAGGATCTTTGAAAGCACAACTATCTTCTATGGGTATAGTGGTGCGTTTGTTTAGAGTAGAAACCGCCCCCTCGACCTTGGGGACTGTCTGCCATAAGTCCTTTCTGGGGTCGACCATAGGAAACAATTTCTTGAATATAGGGGGAGGGACGAAAGGTATGCCGGGCCTTTCCCATTCTTTGTTTACAATATCCGCCACCCGCTTGGGTATAGGAAAAGCTTCGGGGGGCCCCGGGACCTCTAGGAACTTGTCCATCTTACATAATTTCTCTGGAATGACCAAATTCTCACAATCATCCAGAGTAGATAACACCTCCTTAAGCAGAGCGCGGAGATGTTCCAATTTAAATTTGAATGTAATCACATCAGGTTCAGCTTGTTGAGAAATTTTCCCTGAATCTGAAATTTCTCCCTCAGACAAAACCTCCCTGGCCCCTTCAGACTGGTGTAGGGGCACTTCAGAACCAATATCATCAGCGTCCTCATGCTCTTCCGTATTTTCTAAAACAGAGCAGTCGCGCTTTCGCTGATAAGTGGGCATTTTGGCTAAAATGTTTTTGATAGAATTATCCATTACAGCCGTTAATTGTTGCATAGTAAGGAGTATTGGCGCACTAGATGTACTAGGGGCCTCCTGTGTGGGCAAGACTGGCGTAGACGAAGGAGGGGATGATGCAGTACCATGCTTACTCCCCTCACTTGAGGAATCATCTTGGGCATCATTTTCTCTAAATTTTGTGTCACATAAATCACATCTATTTAAATGAGAAGGAACCTTGGCTTCCCCACATACAGAACACAGTCTATCTGGTAGTTCAGACATGTTAAACAGGCATAAACTTGATAACAAAGTACAAAAAACGTTTTAAAATAAAACCGTTACTGTCACTTTAAATTTTAAACTGAACACACTTTATTACTGCAAATGTGAAAAAGTATGAAGGAATTGTTCAAAATTTCACCACAGTGTCTTAAAGCCTTAAAAGTATTGCACACCAAATTTGAAAGCTTTAACTCTTAAAATAACGGAACCGGAGCCGTTTTTATATTTAACCCCTATACAGTCCCTGGTATCTGCTTTGCTGAGACCCAACCAAGCCCAAAGGGGAATACGATACCAAATGACGCCTTCAGAAGCCTTTTCTATGTATCAGAGCTCCTCACACATGCATCTGCATGTCATGCTTCCCAAAAACAAGTGCGCAATAGAGGCGCGAAAATGAGGCTCTGCCTATGATTAGGGAAAGCCCCTAGAGAATAAGGTGTCCAATACAGTGCCTGCCGGTTATTTTACATAATTCCCAAGAATAAAATAATTCCTCATCAAAGCTATGAAGTATTAAAAATGCTTAAATATCAATCGTTTTAGCCCAGAAAATGTCTACCAGTCTTAAAAGCCCTTGTGAAGCCCTTTATTCTTATGTAATAAAAATGGCTTACCGGATCCCATAGGGAAAATGACAGCTTCCAGCATTACATCGTCTTGTTAGAAATGTGTCATACCTCAAGCAGCAAAAGTCTGCTCACTGTTTCCCCCAACTGAAGTTAATTCCTCTCAACAGTCCTGTGTGGAAACAGCCATCGATTTTAGTAACGGTTGCTAAAATCATTTTCCTCTTACAAACAGAAATCTTCATCACTTTTCTGTTTCAGAGTAAATAGTACATACCAGCACTATTTTAAAATAACAAACTCTTGATTGAAGAATAAAAACTACAGTTAAACACCAAAAAACTCTAAGCCATCTCCGTGGAGATGTTGCCTGTACTACGGCAAAGAGAATGACTGGGGAAGGCGGAGCCTAGGAGGGATCATGTGACCAGCTTTGCTGGGCTCTTTGCCATTTCCTGTTGGGGAAGAGAATATCCCACAAGTAAGGATGACGCCGTGGACCGGACACACCTATGTTGGAGAAAATGCTTTTTATTTCAGTACTGGCAGACTGTCTGCCAGTACTTAAGATGGCGGGGACAATTGTGGGGTGGGGGAGGGAAGAGAGCTGTTTGAGGGGGGTCAGGGGGTGGGATGTGTCAGATGGAAGGCTGATCTCTACACTAAAGCTAAAAATTAACCCTACAAGTTACCTAATTAACCCCTTAACTGCTGGGCATATTACAAGTGTGGTGCGCAGCAGCATTTAATGGCCTTATTATTACCAAAAAGCAACGCCAAAGCCATATATGTCTGCTATTTCTGAACAAAGGGGATCCTAGAGAAGCATTTGCAACCATTTGTGCCATAATTGCACAAGCTGTTTGCAAATAATTTCAGTGAGAAACCTAAAATTGTGAAAAATATAACAGTTTTTTTTTATTTGATCGTATTTGGCGGGGAAATGGTGGCATGAAATATACTAAAATGGGCCTAGATCAATAATTTGGGTTGTCTACTACACTACAATAAAGCTAAAATTAAACCTAAAAGCTCCCTAATTAACCCCTTCACTGCTGGGCATAATACACGCGTGGTGTGCAGTGGCATTTAGCAGCCTTCTAATTACAAAAAAGCAACACCAAAGCCATATATGTCTGCTATTTCTGGACAAAGGGGATCCCAGAGAAGTATTTAACACCATTTATACCATAATTGCACAAGAAGTTTGTAAATAAATTCAGCGAGAAACCTAAAGTTTGTGAAAAAATTTGTGAAAAAGTCAACAATTTTTTTTATTTGATCGCATTTGGCGGTGAAATGGTGGCATGAAATATACCAAAATGGGCCTAGATCAATACTTTGGGATGTCTTCTAAAAAGAAATATATACATGTCAAGGGATATTCAGGGATTCCTGACAGATATCAGTGTTCCAATGCAACTAGCGCTAATTTTGAAAAAAGGTGGTTTGGAAATAGCAAAGTGCTACTTGTACTTATTGCCCTATAACTTGCAAAAAAAGCAAAAAACATGTAAACATTGGGTATTTCTAAACTCGGGACAAAATTTAGAAACTATTTAGAATCGGTGTTTTTTGGTGGTTGTAGATGTGTAACAGATTTTAGGGGTCAAAGTTAGAAAAAGTGGGTGTTTTTTCAATTTTTTCCTCATATTTTATATTTTTTTTATAGTAAATTATAAGATATGATGAAAATAATGGTATCTTTAGAAAGTCCATTTAATGGCGAGAAAAACGGTATATAATATGTGTGGGTACAGTAAATGAGTAAGAGAAAAATTACAGCTAAACACAAACACTGCAGAAATGTAAAAATAGCCATTGTCATTAAGGGTAAGAAAATTGAAAAATGGCCCGGTCATTAAGGGGTTAAGGAAAATATCCAAAACGCTGCTTCAGCGTAGCCGCTTTAGCAGGTTACTCACCACTTAATCTGGCCGCACGCCAACTCGCTGTCTGCGAGGAAGGGGGAGGGAGGTAGCGTCACCGATGACGGGTTCAGGCTCCAGTCTCCTGACTGACGAATAGGAAGGTAGGTGTGTCTCCAGTAATGTCATCCACAAGGGAAAGAGTTAACTCCTCAGACACCAGAAAGCATCAGTACAGCTGGGAAACAATCTGTCCTTGCTGGAACATCAATGAAACAAAAGGTGCGGACAGATCGAAATTAAAAAGCAAAACTTTATTCCAAAAAGGATTAAAACTGGAACAAGCACAATGAAGAGGCTGAATGTGGTGTAGCACCTAAATTGGCTTACGCCTTTCGACGTTAGCCGTAGTCATAGCCATAGGTGCTGAGTCTCCTCCCTAGTCTTATATTACACATAGTAAAATCTAATTGGTTAAAACAATGATAATAACAATGTACACCTGTTCAGCTGATTGAATGTGGACCTATCACGGCAGCATACAAGACACTATAGTTCTAAATGAAAAATAAGAAAACAAAATTCAAAAGAAATAAAAAGAATCAAAAAATTGAAAAATTTAATTGAAAAATTAAATGAAGGACAAATGCATAAACTGCACAGAAAAGCATACGGATGAACACAGAAAATGAGCAAACAGACAGCAAATACAAAAGATCATAGTGCATAGAAACTTACATTATTACTTTTATGTGTTTATACAATTACATATTTGGAAATTTAGAAAACAAGAAATCTGCTCAATCCCTTACTGTGCATGCTACCGCATTGATACATCAACCATATAGAATATTACGTAAGTACACACAGCAACAAAAGAGAGCAAAAAGATATTATCAAAAAAGAACAAAAGATATATATATATATATATATATGTATATGTTCTAACACTCATAATACTCAAAAATTTCTTGGCGTATAACAGGACATAATGATAACTTATTCCGCTGTTACACACGCTGCCACAATATTACGTGGGGGCTTAAAAAGAAACCGCTATAAACCAACATTGGGGTTTTATACCTTAAGCTGGCTGTGGGGCAATGGAAAAGCACCATATATATTATTTGTATAATCAAAAAATGTCCGGATACAGAAAAGGTCTGAATTTGTAGAGTATACATATTAACTTATGATAATGTATAAACCTAAAGATATATATGAACAGCATCATATGTATAAGTCATAAATTGTTCGTTGATGTTATATAAGCACATAAAGGAAGCCTAATGTAACAACATTCTCTCCTATAATTTCTACCAGTGTTCCCACTCTTATGACTATGGGCAGTTATTCCAAATCATCAAAAGCAAAAAAGTCCTTATGTGCCGCTAATATGAAGATATATGCTAAACACTGGGTTCTTAGTTCAGCTGAAACTTCTATACCCTTGGACAATTTTGAAATAGATTAAACATTGGTAGGATTCAACTGGCAGATTTACCAAAAGGAGAGATGTACCAGACCTTCTAGACGCAAAAATAAAGAAAGAGACTGCATATCAGGATATCTATTCCCAAAAATTAATAAGGTCAAATTTAGAATTTAAACCTTTGGGAATACGGGTTTCCAATTTGAAGATCCAGTACATCTCCCTCTTGGCCAGGATATTATCCTTGTCACCACCCCTGATTGGTACTTTTATCTTCTCTATGATGCACCATCTCAGGGACTCTATACTTCTATTATGTCTGATTGCAAAGTGTTGTACCAGTGGAGTGGCTGCCTTTCCTAATGTGAGGGTAGATAAATGCTCCCTAATCCTAGAATTTGCATCTCTAGCTGTGAGTCCTACATATTGAACTTTGCATAAAGTGCATTCTAATAGATAGACAATGCACTCTGCTGTACAATTTAGGCACGATTGAATATCAAAAACTTCCCCTGTCACACAGGATTGAAAAGTCGTAGTAACAAGAGCATAATCACAAGGCCTGCTTTTTTATGCCCACATCGAAACATGCCCATATGCCTCAGCCAAGAGCTAGAAGATTTTCCAACTTGCTTTAATTGAGTCGGTGCTAATCTAGCTCCCAGCGTGTTACTTTTGCGAAAAGAACATTTTATCCCCTTCTTTACTGTCTCTTGTAGAGCATCATCAGCTGAAAGAAGGGTCAAAATGCTTTTTCACAATTGCACATACCTGCGAATACTGTGAACTGTAATCAGTGACAAAATAAGTGCCCTGTGAGGATGAGGGTCTTTTTTGTAACTTCTCATCAGAAATAAGTACTTGTCTATCTAAGAGATCCACCTCTTTCCTAGCTCTAGTGATATCCCTCCTAGAATACTTCCTTTCTTTAAGTATATTCTCCAGGTCATCAGCAGCCACCTGATAGTCAGCCAGGGTACTGCAATTTCACTTGAGGCGTGAAAACTGACCTTTCGCCACCGCATATCTGACATGATCAGGATGACTACTGGGGGCGTGGAGAAGAGTATTTACTGAGATTGGCTTACGGTAAACATTAGACACAATTTCTCCATTGACATTGCCAGTTAAAGTGACATCCAAATAGTTAATAGACCTAAAATTGCTTTAATAGGTAAAGCGTAAACCATCACTGTACTTATTCAGATAATCAACAAAGTCTTTGACACAATGTTCAGGCCCACACCAAATTAACAACAGATCGTCGATAAAACGTCTGTACAACTTGATGTACTGTCGAAAGGGATTTCCCTCTCCAAAGATGTGTGCCATTTCCCACCATCCTAGAACCAAATTGGCATAAGAAGGGGCAAATTTGGCCCCCATGGCCGTTCCACACCTTTGGAGAAAGAAATCCCCCTCAAAACAGAAAAAAATGTGTGTCAACAAGAATCTGACAATTTCAACAACAAATCTCTGGAAATCCTCAGAATAGGTAGTAAAATGAAATAGAAAGAATTCAAGTGCCTTAAGCCCCATACCATGAGGTATGGAGGAGTACAAAGACACTGCGTCTATAGTAAGCCAAAGAAAATGACTTTCCCATTTAATCTCTTTGATGATGTTAAGTAAATGTTTAGTATCTCGCAAGTAAGAATTAAGCGAGGTAACCAGTGGTTGAAGAATGGCATCAAGCCACTCTGAAGTGTGTTCTAAAAGTGAATCTATACCACTGATTATTGGTCTTCCCTGCACATTTACCAAGGACTTGTGCACCTTAGGAGATGGTGGAACCAAGGGGTCTTGGGATGATCAACTAAAAAATAATCAACTGTCTGCCGATCCAAGAAACCCTCATGCATTCCATAATCCAACAGGTACATCAAAACCTTTTTGAATTTTTCCGTAGGGTCTCCTGACAATTTACAATAGTCATGGGTGTTATGCAGTTGTCTATAGGCCTCTGTGACATACATAGACCTATCCATAACAACGACCGAACCGCCCCTTGTCAGCCGGACGGATAACCAGTTCATTGTTATGTTCCAGGGATACCAATGACTCCCTTTGGGATTTAGTCAAATTATGTTTCTGAGTAGATCTTTTGCTTTTGATATCATTCCCTAAGGCTACTAAGTCTGCTTCAACTCTTGCATGAAATGTCTCAATGACAGAGCCCCTTGATTGAACAGGATAAAAAGTTGATTTACTTTGAACTTGGGTCCAGTGTTAATACACTCAGAACCAGTCCTAGCATCAGACTCTAGTAGCTCACAAGATTCAGAGAAATCTAATGCCGAATAGTTCATATCAGGTTTAATCGCCTGTAAGTTAGAACTATTCTGTAAGACATCAGAGTCACCAAAAAACTTCTTTAAGGTTAAATTTCTCACCAGCCGATTTACATCCAATAAAGTTTGGAAAACATTGAGGTTGCAGGTTGGGGCAAATCCCAACCCCAAGCTCAAAACATATTCTTGCTCAGAGGTCAATACAGTATTGGATACATTTATAACATTATTGGTGTTATTTATTTGTACTTGCTTTGGGGACGACTTCCCCTTAGCTGGTACCTCTCTTGTGTAGGAGTTTTGGACTGATCCGTACCTTCCTCTGTTTTCGCCTGTACCTGGGGAAAAACCTGTTCTATTTCAGTATATGTACTCCCCAGTTGTGGTGTAAAAGGAAGGGACTGGTGTTGTACAGAAATCTTGGTATGTGTACTTCCTGTTTGTGGTATTGAAGGGAGGGACTGATGTTGTGCAGAAACTAAATCATTCGGTCTAGAGACTAATTCTGCATTTTGGTTACCCATTATAGGCAAAGATTGAGCTCCCTCTCCTAGTATAAGCTGTGTGTTAGTGTTTCCTTCAGTCATATTTGCAGTAGTAACTGCAGTAGTACCCCCATCTGATGAATAATCAGTATCGGTATCTGAGAAAGTAACAATTTTACTGCCCCTTCTATTCCTTCTTCCCTTTTTGTTTTTGTTCTTATTCTGAGGTAAATTACGTCTAAATTCATTTCTCTTTTTTCTGTTCCATATATATACTGAACCTGTATCATAGTCTGCTTTGTCCCTCATGTATTTTAAATGTTAGAAATATTATCATGTCTATGGAGACTATTATAGTACCCGAGAATTCTACCCTGGTACTTGATACAAGAGAACTCTCTCTAGATTATCTGCCATCCATGGGATCGAAGAAAACAGAGGAGATATTCCGAATGGTCCACTCTTTGAAAAATTTCTTTAGCTAGACCAAACGGAAGGGCAATAAACTGGAAGTGTTGGTCCAGGAATGCAAACCTTAGGAACTAGAAGTGGTCCTTGAGGATTGGTACGTGAAGGGAGCATCCTTCAGATCTATCGTGAACTACCCCTCTCAAACGAGGGGAAGAGTAGACCTTATTGTCTGCCTCTTAAACGAGGGGACATTTAAAAACCTGCTTAAGCACTTTAGGTCCAGAATTGGACGGAAAGTTCCCTTCTTCTTAGGGACCACATAAAGTTTGAATAGTATCCCAAACCTCTCACTGTGATAGGCACCGGGACAGTAACTCCTACAGGACAGATCCTGTACACACCCCAAAAGGGCTTCCCTCCTTTCTGGTCAGGAAGACAGGGGGAATCTGCCCTTGGGTGGCTGAGACTTAAAACCTATCTTGTAACCCTGAGCTATGACTTCCAGGACCCAAGGATCCTGCACGTCCCTGAACCAAGCGACTGAAAAGAGTGACATACTGCCTCCTACACGATTCAGAAAAGGACCGGGGGCCGTCCATTTATGCCGAAGTCGACTCGGCGGACTTCTTACTCTGTTTAGATTTATTCCAGGACTGAGCTGGCTTTGAAGAGCCCTCGTTTTGCTCCGGCTTAGCAGAGGACTGCTGACACGGGCTTTATCAGAACGAAAAGAATGAAAATCGTCCCTTAGATTAGTTCATATACTCCTGCGGTAGGAGGACACCCTTGCCCCCTGAGACCGTAGAGATAATTGAGTCCAGGCCTGGACCAGACAAAATCATTCCCTTAAAGGGAGGGAAGAAGTCTAGACTTAGAAGTCATATTTCAAGCAAATAAACTGCCTAATAGCAGCATAGATAAAAGAATTAACAACCCTCAAGGCCGTAAATCTTTTCTGAGTAACGTCGAGGGGACCCTCCACCCTGATCAATCCTATAAGGAGTTACGCCTGAAGGTAGTTTCTCCAGTAACCGCGGCAAGAGCCGCCGCCGGTTGAAACAAATATACTGTATGTTGAAACATCCTTCTTAAAGAGTTTCCATCTTTTATCCGTAGGCTCTTCAAACGAAGAACTATCCTCAAGCGGGATAGTGGTACGTTTAGCAAGGGTGAAGATAACTCCATCCCATTTAGGGACGGAACCTCACAACTCCATTGAGAGTCCAGGACCGGGGGACAATTTGTTAAAGGGAGAAGAGGGGGAAAAGGCATTTAATCCTGTCCCATTCATTCATAATAATGTTCACCATCTAACAGGAGCAAGGAAGGATAAGGTACCACCCTGTCCTCAAACTCTATGCAATTTAGGAATTAAAGTTCATCAGGCATGTTGGCCTCTGGGACCTCTGATTTTGCCAAAAAATTCCTTTAGAAGAAAGCACAAATTCCTAAACTAAAGTCTGGTTCCTCCGCAGCCGGAGGTTTAGAGGCAGTAGACTCCGACCCAAAATCTTCATACTCTGAAGGCTCAGAAAGAACGTCATCCTCGGATAACCATCAGTTAAATACAATAAATTATCTGATGTACTCTGGGAAGGAGTGCAATATGTAACCTTTCACTTGCGCTTAGCAAGGCGAGGTAAAGCATTTAAGGCCGCAGACACCGCCGTCTGAACTGCGCAGTAATGTCTGGTGAAAAAAGGCCTCCTCCAGATGGAGGATTAGCAATGCTACGGGAAAACTACATGTGTAGAGATATAAGAATGTAGGGTACGCACCTCACTGGACGACAACTCCTCAGAGGTGGACGGCTCCGTGGTATCTAACATGTTTGATATTATCACATTATCAAGGCATAAGGAACATAATTGAGAGGGCGGAACTAAGGCCTCCTCACAATATAAAACAGGAATTACTCATTAGGAATAGAGGAAGTGTCCTCTAAAGTAACAGAATACTCCATCGCTAGTGCAATAACCGAATAAACGAGAACTAGAGAAATAAAACATCTTATTTTATTCAAAAAAACGGCACCCTTATACCCCAATGGCTGGGGCACTCACCACCTTCTATGACCCAGACAGTACAGAGATTTATGACTCCTCTCTGATAGACACCCAGTCAGGAAAAAGGGAATGAAACACATGGTGCACAATGCAGGACCATCCCTGCTATGAGAAAGCGTGCCAAGCTGTAAAGCTGCATGGCTCTCAAAGTGAAAGTTAAACCTGTATATTCCATAACAGCCTATGAGCCCATAACATCTCACACATAAAATCAGCATAAAATCAAATAAACATATAAGATTATTTCCCCCTGTTCAATAATCCCCCTAAGAAGATATTAACCCTTGATTCTATCTGTGAGGGGGTCTAAAAGGGTCAAATAGAGTCTAATGTGAATTTGAAACATCTAGAATGACGCAAGCATCGATCTGCGTCGGATTGAGATTGCGAGAGCATATATTACGTCACACGTTTCAACATTTGACGATTTTGACACTTTGTTACCTATGGAGGATCAATCTCACATCGAATTTGACGCGGGATTCCAGCATATTATCAGTTGAAGCTTTGATAAATCTACCCCTATAGATGTTGTATTCAAGATGTTATAAAGAAATTTGAAGAATCACAAGAGGTCAAGGACAAAAAAAGTACTGGAAGGCCAAGAAAACTTTCAAAATCTGATGAGAAGTTTCTCAGAGCTTCTTCTTTGAGAGACCGGAAGAAGTCCAGTAAGGACCTGGCTCAGCATCTGGCAGCTTCATCGGGATGCCAAGTTAACCCTTCTACAGTCCGAAGAAGCTCTTGATCAGGAATGGTCTTTGTGGAAGGGTAGTAGCTAAGAAACCACTTTTTTCGGAAGGGGAACAGGGTGAAAAGGCCAAGATATGCTAAAGCTCACAAGGATTGGAATGAAGATCAGTGGAAAAGAATATTATGAAGTGTTGAACCTAAGTTTGAAAGTTTTGGCTACAATCTTTGATGATATCTAAGTAGAAGAGTTGGAGAGAGATGGAAGAATGAGTGCTTGCGGCATTCAGTGAAACATGGTGAAGGGTCTGTCCTGGTTTGGGGGCTGCATTTCTGCCAGTAGTGTCCGAATTGATGGGATCATGAATGCTGAAAAGTACAGACAGGTTTTAATTCATTATACCATTCCTTCTGGAAAGCGCCTGATTGGGAATGGTTTTATTTTTCAACATGATAACGATTCCAAGCACACTGCTAATGCAGTGAAATCATATTTGGAGAGAAAGCCAGCTGATAAAACACTGAGAGTCATAGATTGGCTGCCATTGTCCAAACCTGAATATTATAGAGGCAGTATAGGATCACCTGGACAGAGAAATAAATAAAAGACAGCCTATGGGGCCTATCTATCAAGCTCCGTATGCAGCTCGCCAGAAACACCAGTTATGAAGCAGCGATCTAAAGACCGCTGCTCCATAACCTTGTCCGCCTGCTCTGATGAGGCGGACAAGAATCGCCGGAATTCAACCCGATCGAGTACGAACGGGTTGATTGACACCCCCCTGCTACTGGCCGCGAGTCTGCAGGGGGCGGCGTTGCACAAGAGCTGCTGATTGGAACAGCCAATAGAATTCAAACTCAATCCTACTGGCTGATTGCATCAGCCAATAGGATTGAAGTTCAATCCTATTGGCTGATTGCATCAGCCAATAGGATTTTTTTCAACCTTAATTCCGATTAGCTGATAGAATTCTATCAGCCAATCGGAATCTAAGGGACGCCATCTTGGATGACGTCACTTAAAGGAACCTTCATTCGTCGGGTAGTTGTCGGAAGAAGAGGATGCTCCGTGCCGGAGGTCTTGAAGATGGACCCACTCCGCGACGGATGGATGAAGATAGAAGAAGCAGTCTGGATGAAGACTTCTGCCCGTCTGGAGGACCACTTCTCCTGGATTGGATGATGACTTCTCCCGGCTTCGTTGAGGATGGATGTCGGCTCTTCAAAGCTGTAAGTGGATCTTCAGGGGTTAGTGTTAGGTTTTTTAAGGGTTTATTGGGTGGGTTTTATTTTTAGGTTAGGGTTTGGGCAGCATTATAGCTAAATGCCCTTTTATGGGCAATGCCCATACAAATTCCCCTTTTCAGGGCAATGGGGAGCTTAGGTTTTTTTAGTTAGGATTTTATTTGGGGGGTTGGTTGTGTGGGTGGTGGGTTTTAATGTTGGGGGGGTTGTTTGTATTTTTTTTTTCTTTCAGGTAAAAGAGCTGATTTCTTTGGGGCAATGCCCGCAAAAGGCCCTTTTAAGGTAGTTTAGGCTATTTTTTATTTTTATTTTGGGGGGCTTTTTTTATTTTGATAGGGTTATTAGATTAGGTGTAATTAGTTTAAATATCTTGTAATTTGTTTTTTATTTTGTGTAATTTGTATAATAAATGTAAGTAGGTGGCGGCGATGTTAGGGGCGGCAGATTAGGGGTTACTAAGTATAATGTAGGTGTCGGTGATGTCCGGAGCGGCAGATTAGGGGTTAATAAGTATAATGTAGGTAATATGTTTATTATAGTGGCGGCGATGTTGGGGCGGCAGATTAGGGGTTAAAAAATATAATGTAGGTGTCGGCGATGTTGGGGGCAGCAGATTAGGGGTTACTAAGTATAATGTAGGTGTCGGTGATGTCCGGAGCGGCAGATTAGGGGTTAATAAGTATAATGTAGGTGTCGGCGATGTCGGGGGGCATATTAGGGGTTAATAAGTGTAAGATTAGGGGTGTTCAGACTCAGGGTTCATGTTAGGGTGTTAGGTGTAAAAATAAATTTAGTTTCCCCATAGGAATCAATAGGGCTGTGTTACGGAGATTTACACTGCTTTATTGCAGGTGTTAGGCTTTCTTTCAGCCGGCTCTCCCCATTGATGTCTATGGGGAAATCGTGCACGAGCACGTACAACCAGCTCACCGCTGACTTAAACAGCGCTACTATTGGAGTGCGGTATAGAGCTCAATTTTGCTCTACGCTCACTTCTTGTCTATTAACGCCAGGTTTAGGAAAACCTGTAATACCAGCGCTGTAGGTAAGTGAGCGGTGACAATAACGTGCAAGTTAGCACCGCACCCCTCATAACGCAAAACTCGTAGGGCCCCATCCGATATGCAGCGTCGCCCGCAAATGCCGGCAACGCCATATTTTGCGCAATTATGGTATCACATATACGGCGTAGCATACAAATTATGTACGTATATTTCACCCTTCGGCCGTAATTTTTTTACCCATACACTAACATAGAACTACGCGCAATTTGGTATCCAATATACAGCGTAAGGACTTACGCGTGCAGATTTCAGAAAATCTACTCCATTCTCATCTTGCCACATATTGCAGGCGCAGGAACCCTTGCACTGACTAAAAAACCAACGTAACTCCCTGAAGGCCTAACAAACGCATGCGCAATCACATACATATCAGCAGCAGATCTCAAACAGTTAAACCTCTTCTAAGCATTCAGAATTCCTGCCCCTGCAAGTGTGTCAAACCAATCACAAACAGCACAACCTCTCACCTGCAGCCTTAAAACACCTGGCAATGCACACCCTCATTAGCCACCATGTTTTCCCTGCATTATCTGCAATACATACAGAGACAGCATCGTGGGGCACAAGGGGTGCTGGAAGCACGACAAGCCCCTGTTGTGGAGGATATAGTTGCTGCTGAGGTCCCTGGTCATGGTGCTGTAGCCGTCCCTGCTCCTGCTGCTGTCCCTGTTCCTGGTGCTGCCCCTGCTTCTGTTGTTGCTGCAGCTGGTCATAGGCTAGCAGGGCCTATACGACGTCGACATCAGCAGAGGGGAAGAGCAAGTGCAGCAAGTATACACAGGGTTAGGGTCACCCTGTTTGGGATGACAGAAGTGGAGGTCAGGGAAAAGTATCGCTTGACTTCTGCAAGCCTCATTGACCTATATGGAGGTCTTGAAGGATGATATTAACCCTCAAGCGAATAGGAACCGAGCTCTGACTGGTATGCAGAAGCTGTTGTGTGTTGTACACTTCCTGGCATCCGGCTCATTCCAGTCAACAGAGGGGCTTGTGTCTGGACTAGCGCAGTCCACCTTCTCCAGGATTCTAGGGGAGGTTTTGACTGCTCTAGATAACCAGACACAGCGATACATTCATTTCCCCCGTACCCCCCAGGAATGGAACAGTCTTAAACAAGATTTCTATCGACTGGGGGGGTATTCCCAATGTCATGGGGGCAATTGATTGCACACATGTGCGTATCGTGGCCCCACATGAGGAGCCATTCCTCTATATTAACAGGAAAGGGTTTTACTCCTTGAATTGCCAGATGGTCTGCGATACCACTCTGAAATTCACACATGTGTATGCAGGCTTTCCAGGTAGTGCACATGATTCCTACATCCTGCGCCAGACCTCCTTATTCCAGCTTTTCGAATCTGGCACACTCTTGGGAGGTTGGCTGCTTGGTGAGTATGCACTACCTTCATTCTATCTGTATATTTCTACTAAAGGGACACTAAACACAAAATAATTTTCTCATGTTTCAGATAGAGAATACAATGTTAAACAACATTACAATTTACTTCTATTATCTCATTTGATTTATTCTTTAAATATCCTTTGTTTAAGAAATTGCAATGCACATAGATGAGCCAATCATATGAGGCATCTATGTGTAGCCACCAATCATCAGCTAATGAGCATATCTAATATGATTGTCAGCAAATGATATCAAGAGAATGGAGCAAATTACATAATAGAAGTAAATGATAAAGTTGAATAAAATTGCAGGTTCTTTTTAACTCATGAAATAAATGTGTGTTTCATGTCCCTTTAAAGGGACAGTATACTATAAATAGTTTTTCACTGAAAAGGACATTTTCTTAAAATGGAATGTTCTATCTGAATCATGAAAATAGAATTTTGTCTAGACTAATCCTGGCATAAAAGTAGATTGCTTACAATGCACCAATTTAATGTATTTGAAAAATATATCTTTTAAATGAAATCCATGTTATGTCCCTTTAAGCACATGATGAACCTGTAGTACTCAGAATATATATGTTACATGACAGGCGACGCAGGGTACGGCTGCAGACCATGGCTGTTAACCCCCTTGGTACACGCCCTTACAGAGCCACAACTCAGGTACCAGGAGGCCCACATACAGACCAGAAATGTGATTGAAAGGAGCTTTGGCCTACTCAAAACCAGATTCAGGTGTCTAGATTTGACAGGCGGAACTTTACAGTATAACCCCAACAAAGTGTGTTCCATTGTCAATGCATGTTGTATTCTACATAACATTGCTGTAGACACACGTATATTGGGGGACATGGAACCAGAACAAGATCAGCAGCTGGTTCCTGTACCTGAGGATGTGGACAGGGGGACACTGAGGGGGAATGAAGTGAGAGACCTTGTCATCCGTCAATACTTCACCTGTAAGTTACTTGTTCATAAGTACAGTAAACCGTAACATTCACATGTATTATGATGTTTGACTGTACCTCACCAACCATTGCATGTGTATATATCATGTCTTGCAGAATTACATATTGCGGATTTCCACTGCATGTAAGTGAAACTACTACATCCCACCCCCCTTCCCTTAACCACCCTAATTACTGAAAATGTCTCATTTGTTTAATTTATGTTTATGTCACTATGATTTATTGACTATCATCAATAAGAATGAAAATGGATGTTTATACCTTATGTTCACACCTTCTGTAAATACATTATTATTTAAATATATACCCATGTGGCAATTTATATTGGATGTGATAAACCTTGATTTACATCTTAGAAGTGAATATTACTATATGTACCCTTCATACACAACTATGTGATGTGTTTTATAGGATATGAATATGTCATAAACATGATAATATTACCTTTGTTTGCCATTTCCACACAGGTCATATTATATGTTTTATCAATAGTAGTGTACTAAAACACACCTCACATGGATGTGGATGACAATTATATGGTAAATAACAGAGGACAAGATTTATGGTGAACTATAAGAATATTTATTTCTTTTTTGGCTTCTTGTATGAGGGAGCTGAGGTGGCTGTAGTGGATTTCCTTGTTCTCCTGGTTTGAGAGGATTCTTCAGTTTCTGCTGGTGTGCTGGCCACAGATGATAGGCTGGAGGCAGTGTCCTGCTGGTGTGTAAAGTGCTCAACCAACACACCCAAGAGTTGATTTTGTTCCCGCCATCTATTGTCCATCTGCATCTGCCTATCAGACAGAATTCGCATCATCTGCGACTGGTTTTGTACAATTCCATTTCATGATGCTGCCATGTCCCTCTGCAGCTCTATGCTACCCTTGAGTAACCTCTCTTGGCTCCTGTGAAACCTCTGTTGGCCTCTTTGTCTGCTCTCGCAGCTTGTTATGAGCCTCCTCTGTAGTGAAATGTATTCCTCACCCAGGGGAGAATACAGTGCATCCACAGGTTCTTCAGCAGCAGGGCTTCTAGGTGCTTGAGGTGTAGGTCCAGCTAATTCTGCTGGTGCTGGTGGGACATCCTCAGCTGCATCTGCTGGTGCGACATCCTCAGCTGCATCTGCTGGTGGGACATCCTCAGCTGCATCTGCTGGTGCTTGAGTAACTCCAGCTATATGCTCATCTGCAGACGTTGGAGCTCTCCCAAGGGAAGAGGATGGTGGAGCTCTCCCAAGGGAAGAGGATGGTGGAGCTCTCAGGGTGGATTGGTAGTCCCATTGATGAGCAGTGTGTGACCACTCAGCCTGTCCAGTTTGCACTTCTTGGGACATACCTTGTGTGTAAAATCCATGACTGCCCTGATATTGTGTTGGGGGGGGGGGGGTAAAGACATGGACCCTTTGTGGCTGACTTGGCTCCCCCTCAAGGACAAAAGAAGAATATTCCTCTGGCCAGGGGTCATATGCCAATGGTGGTGGCATCACTTCCGGGTCCTCTACTGAAGCCATCCAAACCTGCTCATGCCTGGGAGCATAATGTTCAAGTTGTTGCCTGAAGACTGGTGGTGGTGGCTGCATGCCTGTGACTGGTGGTGGTGGTGGCAGCATGCCTGTGACTGGTGGTGGTGGTGGCAGCATGCCTGTTTGCATCCTGGTGACAGGAGGTTCTGTGGAGGAGTCAAATGATGAGAGGGATTAGTACAGTCATATATATGTCCATGTGGGCATACGATGATACATGCTAGGGCCTATACTCATTCTCATGTCAAACTCTATAACATGCATGTGCACAATGTGATTTGTGATATGAGGGATTTTAATCTGCACAGTATACAAGTATGTGTTTCATACAATAGTTATGTGTACATGTCAATGATGGAAAAAATGTGTTCTTTAAGTGACACTATGGTCACACAATTTACTTTAGCCTGATGTAGGCACAGAACCTGCTTTCTGAGCTAAAAGTATTGTGATGGCTATAGTGTCCATTTACTCAAAACTCTACATGTGGCTTGTGGCCTGTGATACTCTGAGACATGTTAGTATTGCACTATTCCACCTCATATCATGAATTGCATTGTGTTAAGTAGAATTAATGTGAAATATAATTGTAGATGTTTTTGTTAGTAGGCCAAATAACATGCTCCTCATTGTGTACATGAATGTGTGACATTAAAGGATGTTATATCTCAAATACATATCATACTGGTGTGTGGGATGTTACTCACCAGCATGATGTGTTGTGGTTGCAGCCCCTGAGCCACGAGCCCCTGGAAGTCCACGGAGTGCTGTGATACTCAGGGACCTGCGTATCATCTCCTGCCAGGTGTTGCATTCTGTGTCCAGGGGTGGACCACCGCCTGTTTCCCTCTGGTGTAGGGCTGCAACAACTAATCGGTAAGATTTATCATAAAAATAGTTGTCAAAGAATCTCATTATCAATTAGGTGGTCAGCGATTAGTTGGTTAAATGCACAGCACCAGCTGCTTCAATCCGATGAACTCCTGCACATGGTATTGTGCAAACATTTTTATTCATTATTATTTTTTCTATCCGATTAATCGGATGATTAATGTCCGATTAATCGGATAGAAAAAAGATTTAAAAAAAAAATAAATTCAATTTTTTTTGCACAATCTTAGTTTCAGTAGATCATCAGATTAAAGCAGCTGGTGCTGTGCAACTGACCAACTAATCGCTGACCACCTAATTGATAATGAGATTTGTTGACAACTATTTTTATGATCAAATTTACCGATTAGTTGTTGCAGCCCTACTCTGGTGCATGGCTTCCTGCCCCATCTTCTCTTTCACCCGCCTCTTACAGTCTTCTCTGCGGGGCCACACTGTTGACGGCATCCTCTACCGCCAACCATGCCGTTTTACGCCTTCTGGCAACGCCTTTGCCCTTCTCCTGGCCAAAGAGGGCACTGTGGTTGTCCATGATGACCTGGACTAGGGCAACATTCTCATCGAATGAGAAGTTAGGACATCTCATCCTCTCATCCTCTGTGGACACCTGGCTTGCTCCCTGCAATGTCCCTGGTGTGAGTTCCTCCCTATCCTCTCCCTCCTTCCCTCTTCTGTCCCCATGTGTACCCTCTGTCCCTCTCCTTGAAATGCCTGGTCTCTGGGGCTCTCGGGCATCTCCCCTCCCATCATCCCTTCTAGCTCTCCCTCTCCCCACTCCACTTACTCCCTGACGTGGACCCCGCTGCTCCTCCTGTCCTCTACAATACTCCTCTCCCTGCCACTCCTCTCCCCTCCTCACTCTCCCTGCCACTCACACTCACTCCCAGTTCAATCACACACAATCACAACCAAACACTCAGCCTATCACACTGCAAAATTGAAAAAAAAATGTGTGAGGTGTTAGAAAAAAAAAAAAAAGTGTTGCGTATTTTGTATATCTATGTATGCAATATGTGTGCAATATGTAAAAAGATGTGTAAGTGTACAAGCTTAACCAACCAACAATGCGACCTAACTAACTCCTCTGTTTACGCCTCTCTCTCTCTACTCTGACTAATCCTCCACTCCACTGTAGTGTGCTGTAGCTCAATGAACCATCCAAACACATTGAAGAAAATGGCGGCTGCGCATGGGTTTATATATGACTTTTGAATAGCGTAATTACGTTGCGCATTTTTAGATGGAGTCGCGGGTGATTTTTACGAGTGTTAGCCTAATTTGCATAAAACTACTCTTTATTGAGACTTTACGTGAACAAAATACAGGCGTAAGTTACTTGCGACGAGTAAAATGTGTATTTGAGCACTTTTCGGAAGAACGCCAGTTTGTCCTACTTACGCCACTTTAGCATCTGACGGCACAGTATACGTAATACCCCGATGTGCGAGGTGAAACTACGGGTGGCGCGGGTTACCTTGCTTGCGCCGAAAACTACGCCGTATATCGGATCGTGCCCCTGATCTAGCCAAAAGTGTGCTAAAAGAACGTGCACCCTGAGTTGCAATAGAAATGAACAGGCATGGAAGTTATTCTAGCTTTTGTTCTATCTCAGGGGTGCTGTTCTCTCTCTTCTGATATATATATATATATACACACACACAAACACACATTTAAACATGTATATATCTCTATGTTAAAACCCCTTTGCAGCATTTTTTCCTACAATTAATATCTCATATCTTTGAGCCCTTATAACTTTTCATTGCAATTATTTTTTAATTTTATTAGATAGTATTATTATAAATGTGTAACAGTACTTTTAAAAGTATTTTTGAAGTGTTTGGTGCAACGTTTTTTTCGAGCGTAACAGTTAACTAGAGCTCTGAAGTTGAGCTATCCTGACACGCATTAAATTGAATTGCGCTTGAGTACACGCATTTACTTGCAAATTGTAATACGCATGCTACTTCTTACACCGGCACTTGTAATCTAGCCCTATATAAATATAGAAAAGTTAAAGGGACACAAAGCACCTTTTATTTTTTTTACAAGAAATTTAAATCTTGCTTGCTGCAATTGTTTTAGCCACACTCTCACCATTTGCTTTTGGAGAATACAATGCTAACCATCATCATTATCTTAGTATAACGTGTGTTGTTTTGCAGTTGTTATCTGCTGACCCAGTTAAGGAAAATATGTAGCAGGGTTAGACTTGGCAAGACCAGGATAAAAAAAAACATAATTTATGCTTACCTGATAAATTTATTTCTCTTGTAGTGTATCCAGTCCACGGATCATCCATTACTTGTGGGATATATTCCCTTCCCAACAGGAAGTTGCAAGAGGATCACCCACAGCAGAGCTGCTATATAGCTCCTCCCCTCACCTGTCATATCCAGTCATTCGACCGAAACAAGACGAGAAAGGAGAAACCATAGGGTGCAGTGGTGACTGTAGTTTAATTAAAAATTTGGACCTGCCTTAAAAGGACAGGGCGGGCCGTGGACTGGATACACTACAAGAGAAATAAATTTATCAGGTAAGCATAAATTATGTTTTCTCTTGTTAAGTATATCCAGTCCACGGATCATCCATTACCTGTGGGATACCAATACCAAAGCTTAAGTACACGGATGATGGGAGGGACAAGGCAGGAACTTAAACGGAAGGAACCACTGCCTGTAGAACCTTTCTCCCAAAAACAGCCTCCGAAGAAGCAAAAGTGTCAAATTTGTAAAATTTTGAAAAAGTGTGAAGCGAAGACCAAGTCGCAGCCTTGCAAATCTGTTCAACAGAGGCCTCATTTTTAAAGGCCCAGGTGGAAGCCACAGCTCTAGTAGAATGAGCTGTAATCCTTTCAGGGGGCTGCTGTCCAGCAGTCTCATAGGCTAAGCGTATTATGCTTCAAAGCCAAAAGGAGAGAGAGGTTGCCAAAGCTTTTTGACCTCTCCTCTGTCCAGAGTAAACGACAAACAGGGCAGATGTTTGACGAAAATCTTTAGTTGCCTGTAAGTAGAACTTCAAGGCACGGACTACGTCCAGATTATGTAAAAGACGTTCCTTCTTTGAAGAAGGATTAGGGCACAATGATGGGACAACAATCTCTTGATTGATATTCCTGTTAGAAACCACCTTAGGTAAAAACCCAGGTTTGGTACGCAGAACTACCTTGTCTGAATGAAAAATCAGATAAGGAGAATCACAATGTAAGGCAGATAACTCCGAGACTCTTCGAGCCGAGGAAATAGCCATCAAAAACAGAACTTTCCAAGATAAAAGTTTAATATCAATGGAATGAAGGGGTTCAAACGGAACTCCTTGAAGAACTTTAAGAACCAAATTTAAGCTCCACGGAGGAGCAACAGTTTTAAACACAGGCTTAATCCTAACCAAAGCCTGACAAAAAGCCTGGACGTCTGGAACTTCTGCCAGACGCTTGTGCAAAAGAATGGATAGAGCAGAGATCTGTCCTTTTAACGAACTAGCTGATAAGCCTTTTTCCAAACCCTCTTGGAGAATGGACAATATTCTAGGAATCCTAACCTTACTCCATGAGTAACTCTTGGATTCGCACCAATAAAGGTATTTACGCCATATCTTATGGTAGATTTTCCTGGTAACAGGCTTTCGTGCCTGTATTAAGGTATCAATAACTGACTCGGAGAAGCCACGCTTTGATAGAATCAAGCGTTCAATCTCCATGCAGTCAGCCGCAGAGAAATTAGATTTGGATGATTGAAAGGACCTTGTATTAGAAGGTCTTGTCTCAGAGGTAGAGTCCATGGTGGACAGGATGACATGTCCACTAGGTCTGCATACCAGGTCCTGCGTGGCCACGCAGGCGCTATCAGAATCACTGATGCTCTCTCCTGTTTGATCTTGGCAATCAGTTGAGGGAGCAGAGGAAACGGTGGAAACACATAAGCCAGGTTGAAGAACCAAGGAGCTGCTAGAGCATCTATCAGCGTCGCTCCCGGGTCCCTGGACCTGGATCCGTAACGAGGAAGCTTGGCGTTCTGGCGAGACGCCATGAGATCCAGTTCTGGTTTGCCCCAGCGATGGACCAGTTGAGCAAACACCTCCGGATGGAGTTCCCACTCCCCCGGATGAAAAGTCTGACGACTTAGAAAATCCGCCTCCCAGTTCTCCACGCCTGGGATGTGGATCGCTGATAAGTGGCAAGAGTGAGACTCTGCCCAGCGAATTATCTTTGAGACTTCTAACATCGCTAGGGAACTCCTGGTTCCCCCTTGATGGTTGATGTAAGCCACAGTCGTGATGTTGTCCGACTGAAATCTGATGAACCTCAGTGTTGCTAACTGAGGCCAAGCTAGAAGAGCATTGAATATTGCTCTTAACTCCAGAATATTTATTGGGAGGAGTTTCTCCTCCTGAGTCCACGATCCTTGAGCCTTCAGGGAGTTCCAGACTGCGCCCCAACCTAAAAGGCTGGTATCTGTTGTTACAATCGTCCAATCTGGCCTGCGAAAGGTCATACCCTTGGACAGATGGACCCGAGATAGCCACCAGAGAAGAGACTCTCTGGTTTCTTGATCCAGATTTAGTAGAGGGGACAAATCTGAGTAATCCCCATTCCACTGACGTAGCATGCATAATTGCAGCGGTCTGAGATGCAGGCGCGCAAATGGCACTATGTCCATTGCCGCTACCATTAAGCCGATTACTTCCATGCACTGAGCCACTGACGGGCGTGGGATGGAATGAAGGACACGGCAAGCATTTAGAAGTTTTGCTAACCTGGACTCCGTCAGGTAAATTTTCATCTCTACAGAATCTATCAGAGTCCCTAGGAAGGAGACTCTTGTGCTTGGGGACAGAGAACTCTTTTCCACGTTCACTTTCCACCCGTGCGTCCTCAGAAAGGTCAGAACTATCTCTGTATGGGACTTGGCAATTTGAAAGCTTGACGCCTGTATCAGGATGTCGTCTAGATAAGGAGCCACCGCTATGCCTCGCGGTCTTAGAACCGCCAAAAGTGAGCCCAGAACCTTTGTAAAAATTCTTGGGGCTGTGGCCAACCCGAAGGGAAGAGCTACAAACTGGTAATGCCTGTCTAGAAAGGCAAACCTTAGAAACTGATGATGATCTTTGTGAATCGGTATGTGAAGGTAGGCATCCTTTAAATCCACTGTGGTCATGTACTGACCCTCTTGGATCATTGGTAGGATGGTCCGAATAGTTTCCATTTTGAACGATGGAACTCTGAGGAATTTGTTTAAGATCTTTAGATCCAAGATTGGTCTGAAGGTTCCTTCTTTCTTTGGAACCACAAACAGATTTGAATAAAAACCCTGTCTTTGTTCCGTCCGCGGAACTGGATGGATCACTCCCATTACTAGGAGGTTTTGAACACAGCTTAGGAATGCCTCTTTCTTTATCTGGTTTTCTGATAACCTTGAAAGATGAAATCTCCCTTAAGGAGGAGAAGCCTTGAAGTCCAGAAGATATCCCTGAGATATGATCTCCAACGCCCAGGGATCCTGGACATCTCTTGCCCACGCCTGGGCGAAGAGAGAAAGTCTGCCCCCCACTAGATCCGTTTCCGGATAGGGGGCCGTTCCTTCATGCTGTCTTGGGGGCAGCAGCAGGTTTTCTGGCCTGCTTGCCCTTGTTCCAGGACTGGTTAGGTTTCCAGGCCTGTCTGGAATGAGCAACAGTTCCTTCCTGTTTTGGAGCGGAGGAAGTTGATGCTGCTCCTGCCTTGAAAGGCACGAAAATTAGACTGTTTGGCCCTGTCCTGAGGAAAGGTATGACCCTTACCTCCAGTAATGTCAGCAATAATTTCCTTCAAGCCGGGCCCGAATAAGGTCTGCCCCTTGAAAGGAAGTAATTTAGATTTAGAAGTCACGTCAGCTGACCAGGATTTAAGCCATAGCGCCCTCCGCGCCTGGATGGCGAATCCGGAATTCTTAGCCGTTAGTTTAGTCAAATGTACAATGGCATCAGAAACAAATGAGTTAGCTAGCTTAAGTGATTTAAGCTTGTCCATAATTTCATCCAATGGAGCTGTGTGAATGGCCTCTTCCAGAGACTCAAACCAGAATGCCGCAGCAGCAGTGACAGGCGCAATGCATGCAAGGGGCTGCAGGATAAAACCTTGTTGAACAAACATTTTCTTAAGGTAACCTTCTAATTTTTTATCCATTGGATCCGAAAAAGCACAACTGTCCTCAACTGGGATAGTGGTCCGCTTTGCTAAAGTAGAAACTGCTCCCTCCACCTTAGGGACCGTTTGCCATAACTCCTGTGTAGTGGCGTCTATTGGGAAAAAATTTTCTAAATATAGGAGGGGAAAAGGGCACACCAGGTCTATCCCACTCCTTGCTAATAATTTCTGTAAGCCTTTTAGGTATAGGAAAAACATCAGTACACACCGGCACCGCATAATATCTATCCAGCCTACACAATTTCTCTGGAATTGCAACTGTGCTACAGTCGTTCAGAGCAGCTAAAACCTCCCCCAGCAATACACAGAGGTTCTCAAGCTTAAATTTAAAATTAGAGATCTCGGTTTCCCCGGATCAGATCCGTCACCTACAGAATGAAGCTCTCCGTCCTCATGTTCTGCAAACTGTGACGCAGTATCAGACATGGCTCTTACAGCACCTGCGCACTCTGCATCTCTCCTAATCCCAGAGCTATCGCGCTTGCCTCTCAATTCCGGCAATCTAGATAATACTTCTGACAGGGTATTATTCATGATTGTAGCCATGTCCTGTAAAGTAATTGCTATGGGCGTCCCTGATGTACTTGGCGCCATATTAGCGTGCACCCCCTGAGCGGGAGGCGAATGTACTGACACGTGAGGAGAGTTAGTCGGCATAACTTCCCCCTCGTCGTCTGGTGATAATTCTTTTATAGATAAAGACTGATCTTTATTATTTAAAGTGAAATCAATACATTTAGTACACATATTCCTATGGGGCTCCACACTGGCTTTCAAACATAATGAACAAGTAGATTCATCTATGTCAGACATGTTTAAACAGACTAGCAATAAGACTAGCAAGCTTGAAAAACACTTTACAACAAGTTTACAAGCAATATAAAAAACGCTACTGCGCCTTTAAGAAGCACAAAACCTGTCCCAAGTTGAAATAACAGTGAACCAAAGCAGTTATACCAACCAAATTTTCACAGTGTATGTAATAAGTTAGCAGAGCATTGCACCCACTTGCAAATGGATGATTAACCCCTTTATACCCAAAACAGACTAACAATAGAAAAAAACGTTTTTTAAAACAGTCACACACGCTGCCACAGCTCTACTGTGACTTTTTACCTCCCTCAATATGACTTTGAAGCCTTTTGAGCCCTCTAGAGAAGTCCTGGATCATGCAGGAAGAAGCAGGAAGTCTGAGTCTGAATGTTTACTGCGCAAAAAAGCGCTAAAATAGGCCCCTCCCACTCATATTACAACAGTGGGAAGCCTCAGTTAACTGTTTCTATGCAGAAATTAAGCCAGCCATGTGGAAAAATTATGCCCCAATAAGTTTTATCACCAAATGTACGTTAAAAAACGATTAAACATGCCAGCAAACGTTTTAAAACACATTTTTTTGAGAGTATATATCTCTATTAATAAGCCTGATACCAGTCGCTTTCACTGCATTTAAGGCTTTACTTACATCTTTATTAATAAGCCTGATACCAGTCGCTTTCACTGCATTTAAGGCTTTACTTACATTACTTCGGTATCAGCAGCATTTTCTTAGTCAATTCCATTCCTTAGAAAAATATATTACTGCACATACCTTAGCATATATCTCTATCAATCAGCCTGGTACCAGTCGCTTTCACTGTATTTAAGGCTTTACTTACATTACTTCGGTATCAGCAGCATTTTCTTAGTCAATTCCATTCCTTAGAAAAATATTTTACTGCACATACCTTATTTGCAGGAAAACCTGCATGCCATTCCCCCTCTGAAGTACCTCACTCCTCAGAATGTGTGAGAACAGCAAGTGGATCTTAGTTACTTCTGCTAAGATCATAGAAAACGCAGGCAGATTCTTCTTCCAAATACTGCCTGAGAAAAAACAGCACACTCCAGTGCCATTTAAAAATAACAAACTTTTGATTGAAGAAATAAACTAAGTATAAACACCACAGTCCTCTCACGACCTCCATCTAAGTTGAGGGTTGCAAGAGAATGACTGGATATGACAGGGGAGGGGAGGAGCTATATAGCAGCTCTGCTGTGGGTGATCCTCTTGCAACTTCCTGTTGGGAAGGGAATATATCCCACAAGTAATGGATGATCCGTGGATTGGATACACTTAACAAGAGAAATCACAATTTTCAGAGCTAGCTAAAATCTACTTTGCCCATTTAAAAAAATAAGAACTTTCACTTAAAAGGATATTGAACAGTGCTCCTTTGGTAAAAACAAATACAGTAAATCAAAGTAAACATAAAAGAAACATTGTGTAAAAAATAAACAACTTATTTGTAAAATCAGTGCTTAGAAGTTCTTACTTGAACCACTGTCCTGCCCTCAGTGTCATAAGAGAGCTGACGTCTTGACAACTTAGGTTACATTCTGACAGATCTGAGCAAATTCGACTACTTATCTAGTCTATTCACTTCATAGTAAACCATCTCATGTTACTCTAGTAGTAGTAGTATCAGGCTAGATAAACCTTCCTGCAAAGGCCAGAGACTTTATACTGTAATGGACACTGCTAAAACAGGAGGGTAAAAAGAGAGGCGGACCCTATTCTGAGGGCACCACAGCCTGCAAAACCTTTCTCCCAAAAGCTGCTTCAGCCAAAGCAAAAACGTCAAATTTGTAAAATTTTGAAAAGGTATGTAAGGAGGACCAGGTAGCCGCCCTACAAATCTGCTCCATAGAGGACTCATTCTTGAAGGCCCAAGATGAAGCCACAGCTCTAGTTGAATGAGTCGTAATCCTCTGAGGAGGCTTATGACCCGCTGTTTCATATGCTAAGCGAATAATGCTCCTCAACCAGAAAGATAGGGAAGTGGAAGAAGCCTTCTGCCCTCTACACTTCCCAGAATAGACAATAAACAATGACGAAGTCTTTCTAAAATTCTTTGTAGCCTAAAGATAGAATTTCAAAGCCCGAACCACATCCAAATTATGAACTAATCGTTCCTTCGAAGAATATGGATTGGGACGCAAGGAAGGAGCCACAATCTCCTGATTGATGTTGCGATCAGACACAACCTTAGGGAGAAAACCCAACGCGAAGAACAGCCTCATCAGCATGAAAAATTAGGTAAGGAGGCTCACATTGCAAGGCCGCCATCTCAAGAGACTCTGCGTGCCGAAGCAGTAGCCAGTAGAAAAAGAACCTTCCAAGACAGTAATTTAATGTCAACCAAATGCATAGGCTCAAACGGAGCCCTCTGCAAAACCTTAAGAACCAGATTTAAACTCCAAGGAGGAGCGGTAGGTCTAAATACAGGCCTGATTCTAGACAGAGCCTGAACAAAAGATTGTATATCAGGAAGCTCAGCGAGCCTCTTGTGCAATAACACAGATAAAGCTGAAATCTGTCCCTTTAAGGAACTAGCCGCAAGTCCCTTCTCCAAACCATCTTGGAGAAAAGAAAGAATCCTGGACACCTTGATCTTATGTCAGGGGAATCCACGCTCTTCACACCAGAATAAGTAGGTCCTCCACACCTTATGATAGATGTGATGAGTGACCGGCTTTCTAGCTTGAATGAGAGTATCAATCACCCTCTAAGAAAAACCTCTCTTGGCTAGTACTAATCTCCACGCAGTCAGCCTCAGAGAATCTAGATTCTGATAAACAAAAGGACCCTGTTCCTGCAGATCTCTGCGACAGGGTAACCTCCATGGAGGAGATTAGGACATACCCACCAGGTCCGCGAACCACATCCTTCGCGGCCACGATGGAGCAATTAGAATAGCCGAAGCTTGCTCTTGCTTAATGCAGGCCACTATCCGAGGTAGAAGTGGTAACGGTGGAAAAATATAAACTAGGTTGAACCTCCAAGGCACTGATAATGCATCTATCAGCTCTGCCTAGGGATCCCTGGACCGCGACCCGTATCTGGGTAGCTTGGTATTGAGTCGGGACGCCATGAGATCTATCTCCGGCGTCCCCCATCTGTTGCAAATCTCCGCAAACACCTCGGGATGGAGAGACCATTCCTCCGGATGAAAGGATTGTCTGCTGAGGAAATCCGCTTCCCAGTTGTCCACACCACGGAATGTGGATTGCTGACAGTGAGCAGTTGTGGGCCTCCGCCCATTCCAGAATCAGAGATACTTCCCTCATTGCTAGGGAGCTCCTCGTTCCCCCCTGATGGTTGATGTAAGCCACCAAGGTTATGTTGTCTGACTGGAATCTGATAAACTGGGACGAACCCAGAAGAGGCCAAGCATTCAGAGCGGTGAATATCGCTCAAAGTTTCAAAATGTTGATGGGGAGGAGAGATTCCTCTCAAGTCCACAGGCCCTGTGCCTTCCTGGCACCCCAAACAGCTCCCCATCCTGACAGACTTGCATCCGTAGTCACAATCTCCCAGGATGGTCTCAAGAAGGATGTCCCTTGGGAAAGGTGATCTGGACAGAGCCACCAAGAGAGCGATTCTCTCGACCGTTGTCCAGAGAAATCTGTTGTGACAGATCCGAGTGGTCGCCCTTCCATTGCCTCAGCATGCACAGCTGAAGAGGTCTGAGATGGAACCTGGCCTCCACAAAGAGAGATAAACTGCCCCCAATACGATCCAGTCACGGATCGGGGGCTGCCCCTTCATGCCGATTTTGACTTGGCGGGCTTCTTGTTCTGCTTGGATTTGTCCCAAGATTGAGATGGTTTCCAAGTTCCCTTGGACTGATCAGGTTTCGCGGAGGGCTGCTGGCGTTGGGACTTATCCGAACAAAAGGGATGAAAATTAGGACCCTGTCCTTTAGCTTTATTCTTCTTATCCTGCGGTAAAAAGGCACCCTTGATCCCAGTGACCATGGATATGATAGAGTCCAGTCCTGGAACAAAAAGAACCTTCTCCTTAAATGGAAGGGAAAGTAATCTAGATTTTGAAGTCATGTCAGCAGACCAAGACTTCAACCATAGAGCCCTACGGGCTAGAACATAAAAGCCTGATGTCTTGGCATTCAAGCGGATAATCTGCATAGTTGCATCACAAATAAACAAATTAGCTACCCTCAAGGCCTTAATTCTTTCCTGGATTTCATCAAGGGGAGTTTTCACCTCGATCATCTTTGACAGAGTCACACCAATAGGTAGCAGCTACAGCCCCCGCAGCAACCGCTGCTGCAGGCTGAAATAAAAATCCTGTGTGCTGAAACATTTTTCTTAGAGTTTCTAGTTTCTTATCCATGGGCTCCTTAAACAACAAACTATCCTCAAGCGAGATAGCGAGATAGTGGTGCGCTTAGCAAGCGTGGAGATAGCTCCATCCACCTAAGGGACAGACCCCCACAACTTGGGAGTCAGGAACCGGGAACAATTTCTTAAAAGAAGGAGAAAAAGAGGATCCAAGTCTTTCCCATTCATTCTTAATAATATTTGCCATCTTTACGGGAACCTAGAAAGTTTGTGGCACCACATTGTCCTCATAAACATTATCAAGCTTAGGAATAGAAGGTTCCTCTGTTAACTTAGATTTCGGAACCTCTAACGTAGCCAACACTTCCTTTAACAGAAAGCATAAGTGCTCTATCCCAAATCTAAAGTCTGGTTCCTCCGCAGCCAGAGGCTTAGAGGCCGCCGATTCCGACCCAGAAAGAGCCTCCTCTGAAGTATCAGAGGCGTCTTAATCAGCGGATAATCTAGTATCAGATAAATCCAACAAGTTGGTAGATGACCCCTGGGAAGGATAGCAGTATTTAACCTTTCACTTGCACTTAGCAGGGCGAGGTAAAGCACTAAAGGCCACAGAAACTGCCATTTGCAAATGTTCAGAAAAGTCTGGCGGTAAGAGGGCCCCTCCTGAAGGAGAATTAGTAGTGCAATGGGGAGCTGCATGTGTAATAGGAGATGATTGCAGGGAACGCACCACGCAGGATGAAAACCCCTCAGAGGTGGACGGCTCAGTAGTACTAAACATCTTGCTCTTTTTGGATATAACTACTTTATTAAGGCATGTGGAACATAACTGAGCAGGCGGATATACCGTAGCCTCCTCACAATAAAAACAGGTATTAGATTTAGTTAAAGAGTGAGTACCCTCTAAGGCATCAGAGTCCTCTATAGCTTGCGCTTTTAAGATGGACTACAGAAAATAAAATGGCACCTTTATACCCCCAATGGCCGGGGCACTCACCACCTCCTATGACCCAGGCCCCACAGAGAAACCGCTTTGTCTCATGTAAACCGCACGGACAGGAAAGAGGAAGTTAATGAGGCCACACCCAGTCACATGGAGTGCCATGCAGGACCACCCCTGCTGCAGAAAGAAAAGCGTGCCAAACTGACAGGCTGCGCAGTTATCCAAAACGAAAGTAAAAACCTGAATGTTCCCACATCTGCCAGAGCTTCATCTCACACATGTCGCAGCATAAAACATAATAAAGCAATTCATGTATAAATCCCCCCTGTTCAATAATCTCCTTCCGGAGATATTAACCCTTGATTCCATACAGATAAAGGAGTCACACTGTGACCCTGTCTTCTTACGTTATCATATAAATTAAAATGAAACAATCTTACCGGAATCGTCACCATGGAAAAGACACACAGCCTCTCAAGTTTGACAGTCTTGTAGCATCGCACCTGACATGGACTTGAGTGATAGAAGAAGGCAGTGAAACTCGTCAACACTGATTGCTTAGGAGTTCTTAATACGAGTCTGGATTATTTCGCAAAAAGACTTTCCCTGCATCTCCAGACCCTAACCTTCGTCAATGCTCTCACTGAGAGGCTGACAAGACTACTTAAAACTCCAGTCCCATAGTGAAGAGTACTACCCTCCATAAGAGACTACTCCAAATCTTCTGACACTTCTCTGCCATCCTCCTGTGACGAAAGGCAAAGAATGACTGGGGGATGAGGGGAGTGGGGGAGGTAATTAAGCCTTTGGCTGGGGTGTCTTTGCCTCCTCCTGGTGGCCAGGTTCTGTATTCCCACAAGTAAGGAATTAAGCCGTGGACTCATATTAATAATGGAAACATAATAAAGCAAATTATGCATAAATCCCCCCTGTTCCATAATTCCCTTCCGGAGATATTAACCTTTGATTCCATACAGATAAAGGAGTCACACTGTGACCCTGTCTTCTTACTTTATCATATGAGTATAAAATGAAACGATCTTACCGGAATCACCGCCGTGGAACAGACATACAGCCTCTCAAGTTTGACAGTCTTGTAGCATCGCACCTGACATGGACTTGAGTGATAGAAGCAGGCAGTAAAACTAGTCAATACTGATTGCTTAGGAGCTGTTAATACGAGTCTGGATTGTTTCGCAGAAAGACTCTCCCTGCATATCCAGACCCTAACATTTGTCAATGCTCTCACTGAGAGGCTGACAAGACTACTTAAAACTCCTGTCCCATACCAAAGAGTACTACTCCAAATCTTCCGACACTTCGCTGCCATCCTCCTGTGATGAAAGGCAAAGAATGACTGGGGGATGAGGGGAGTGGGGGAGGTATTTAAGTCTTTGGCTGGGGTGTCTTTGCCTCCTCCTGGTGGCCGGGTTCTATATTCCCACAAGTAAGGAATGAAGCCGTGGACTCTCCTCATATTAAGATGGAAATATGAATTCCAAACCAATTAGAAGGCCCTAGGCTTGCCATTATTAATAGCAACAGAGCGGATGCATAGTGACACTAAAGTTGAAACAGAACTGCTCTGAAGGCAGATACAGAGGCATCAACCTAAAACTATAACTATAGGGAGAAAAGGATCCTGGTAAAGCCAAACTGGAGAAAGGGAAAATAGATTATTTTGTTTTTCAAATGATTTCTAATCTTCATTTGTCCAACAGACTTGAATATGCTATCTAGTGATGTTAGAATCCCAGAGTTCTAAAAAAATGTTTTAAACAAATTCCACAAAACCACTTGTTCCTTTTCTGCTGAAGTGGGTCAAATGAAAATGGCTGTTTCCAATGGAAAGTTCAATAGGTCAACTATAAGGTGTATTTTTCTAATTTAGCATAAAGTTTATGGGTCTGCAAATGAGAACGCACTTGTCGTACAAGTGATCTAAGCAGTTACATAATATATTTATGACAAAATGTTAGAAAGTAACACGAGAGTTGCAAAAGATAAAGATCAGAACAATCTCCTCAAAATGCAGTATTAAGTCTGAAAAGCAGTTTTCTATTTTCTCAACACCCTTTTAAAATTTATATTTAAACTTACCTTAATGCCCATAGTGAGAGCAGACTGAGCCATCTTTACACTTAATTCCAATTTTTGTCTCACTGCATGATTCTTCACTTTATTCTGCAAAGTAAAAAGAAAAAAAATGACAAAACTAGTGTCTAAAGAAAAGATGCTATGCTTCCTGGCATTGAATAAGAGTCACCTGCATAGAAAAAAACCAATAGCTACCAGTTGCAGCTTGTATTCAATTAAAGGACCATTAATTACTGTAACATTGTCTAATCCACAAATGCACAAGGCAAGGCAATACCCCTTTCTCTGAATGTCAAATGAGCAGCAAATTTTTTCAAAGTTCAAAATTTACTTACGTGTCCTACCTCTTGTATCATGTGACAGCCATCAGCCAATTACAAAATGCATTTATGCACTGTATATACTGTGAAGTCTTGCACATGCTCAGTGGGAGATAGTGCCTCAGAAAGTGTGAATATAAAATTATTCTACACATTTTTTTAATGGTAGCGTGCTCCATAGCTTCTGTTAACAGATGTACAAAGGGACTCAGGCCTGTACAGGAAGTGGGCATGTGCTAAAAACCGCACACAGAACAGCCACTATCACCTAGATTACAAGTTTTGCGTTGCAGTTTTAACGCTGAAAAAATGTCCATTTCAGCGTAAAAAATGGAATGCAGCCATTACGAGTCTTGTCGGTATAGCTGTACCGCAAGCATTTTAGTCTGTAACGCAACGTCAGTCCCGCACTCAAAAAAAAACAAAATTTATGTTTACCTGATAAATTTATTTCTCTTGTGGTGTATCCAGTCCACAGGTTCATCCATTACTTGTGGGATATTCTCCTTCCCAACAGGAAGCTGCAAGAGGACACCCACAGCAGAGCTGTCTATATAGCTCCTCCCCTAACTGCCACCCCCAGTCATTCGACCGAAGACAAGCAAGAAAAAAAGGAGAAACTATAGGGTGCAGTGGTGACTGTAGTTTAAAAAAAAAAACAACAAAAAAACACCTGCCTTAAAATGACAGGGCGGGCCGTGGACTGGATACACCACAAGAGAAATAAATTTATCAGGTAAGCATAAATTTTGTTTTTTTTGAGTGAACTATGATTACGGGTTCATCCTGAAACGCATCAGTGACGTAAGCAGGGCCGAAGTTGTAGCTCTATGTGTTTTACTTGGCAAGTTCACTTGCGAGTGGTTTGTTTGTTTGTTTCATTTTAAGATTGCTGAAATAAAGTATCCTTTTACCCACTACACTGGAGCCGGACTGGGTGCTTTTACTATATTTAAGCATAAATTTGGTTTTCTCTTGTAAAGGTGTATCCAGTCCACGGGTTCATCCATTACTTGTGGGATACCAATACCAAAGCTTTAGGACACGGATGAAGGGAGGGACAAGGCAGGAACTTAAACGGAAGGCACCACTGCCTGTAAGACCTTTCTCCCAAAAATAGCCTCCGAAGAAGCAAAATTATCAAATTTATAGAATTTAGAAAAGGTATGAAGCGAAGACCAAGTCGCCGCCTTACAAATCTGTTCAACAGAGGCCTCATGTTTAAAAGCCCATGTGGAAGCTACTGCTCTAGTAGAATGAGCTGTAATTCTTTCAGGAGGCTGCTGGCCAGCAGTCTCATAAGCTAAGCGTATTATACTTCTTAGCCAAAAAGAAAGAGAAGTTGCCGAAGCCTTTTGGCCTCTCCTCTGTCAAGAGTAGACAACAAACAAAGCAGATGTTTGACGAAAATCCTTCGTAGCTTGTAAATAAAATTTTAAAGCACGAACCACATCAAGATTGTGTAATAGACGTTCCTTCTTTGAAGAAGGATTAGGACATAGTGAAGGAACAACAATCTCCTGATTGATATTCTTATTAGATACCACCTTAGGAAGAAACCCAGGTTTGGTACGTAACACTACCTTATCTGCATGGAAAATCAGATAAGGGGAATCACATTGTAAAGCAGATAACTCCGAAACTCTTCGAGCCGAGGAGATAGCTACTAAAAACAGAACTTTCCAAGATAAAAGCTTAATATCTATGGAATGCAAAGGTTCAAACGGAACCCCTTGAAGAACTTTAAGAACTAAATTTAAACTCCATGGCGGAGCAACAGGTTTAAACACAGGCTTGATTCTAACTAAAGCCTGACAAAACGCCTGAACGTCTGGAACCTCAGCCAGACGTTTGTGCAAAAGAATAGACAGAGCAGGAATCTGTCCCTTTAAGGAACTAGCTGACAAACCCTTCTCCAATCCTTCTTGGAGAAAAGATAATATCCTAGGAATCCTGACCTTACTCCATGAGTAACCCTTGGATTCACACCAATGAAGATATTTACACCATATCTTATGATAGATTTTCCTGGTGACAGGCTTTCGAGCCTGAATTAAGGTATCAATGACCGATTCGGACAAAAAAAACACGCTTTGATAGAATCAAGCGTTCAATCTCCAAGCAGTCAGACGTAGAGAAATTAGATTTGGATGTTTGAAGGGACCTTGAAGTAGAAGGTCCTGCCTTAGCGGCAGAGTCCATGGTGGAAAGGATGACATGTCCAACAGATCTGCATACCAAGTCCTGCGTGGCCACGCAGGCGCTATCAAGATCACCGAAGCTCCCTCCTGCTTGATCTTGGCAATCAGACGAGGGAGCAGAGGAAACGGTGGAAACACATAAGCCAGGCTGAAGGACCAGGGCGCTGCTAGAGCATCTATCAGAGCTGCCTTGGGAACCCTGGACCTGGACCCGTAACAAGGAAGCTTGGCGTTCTGACGAGACGCCATGAGACCCAGTTCTGGTTTGCCCCAAAGTTGGATCAACTGGGCAAATACCTCCGGATGGAGCTCCCACTCCCCTGGATGAAAAGTCTGACGACTTAGAAAATCCGCCTCCCAGTTCTCTACTCCTGGGATATGGATAGCTGAGAGATGGCAAGAGTGAACCTCTGCCCATAGAATTATCTTTGAAACCTCCAACATTGCCAGGGGGCTCCTTGTTCCCCCTGATGGTTGATATAGGCTACAGTCGTGATGTTGTCAGACTGAAATCTGATGAACCTGACCGCAGCTAGCTGAGGCCAAGCCTGAAGAGCATTGAATATCGCTCTTAGTTCCAGAATGTTTATCGGAAGGAGGGCCTCCTCCTGAGTCCACGAACCCTGAGACTTCAGGGAGTTCCAGACTGCACCCCAGCCCAGAAGGCTGGCATCTGTCATTACTATAGTCCATTCTGGCCTGAGTAAACTCATTCCCTTGGACAGATGGACCCGAGATAGCCACCAGAGAAGAGAATCCCTGGTCTCTTGATCCAGATTTAGTAGAGGGGACAAATCTGTGTAATCCCCATTCCACTGATTGAGCATGCAAAGTTGCATTGGTCTGAGATGTAGGCGGGCAAACGGAACAATGTCCATTGCCGCTACCATTAATCCGATTACCTCCATACACTGAGCCACTGACGGACGAGAAATGGAATAAAGAGCACGGCAGGAAGTTAGAAGTTTTGACAACCTGACCTCTGTCAGATAAATCTTCATTTCTACTGAATCTATCAGAGTTCCTAGGAAGGAAACTCTTGTGAGAGGGGAGAGAGAACTCTTTCCTTCGTTCACCTTCCACCCGTGAGACCTTAGGAATGCCAGAACAATGTCCGTATGGGACCTGGCGATTTGAAAAGTTGACGCCTGTATCAGGATGTCGTCTAGGTAAGGGGCTACTGCTATACCCCGCGGTCTTAGAACCGCCAGAAGGGACCCTAGAACCTTCGTAAAGATTCTTGGTGCCGTGGCTAACCCAAAGGGAAGAGCCACAAACTGGTAATGCCTGTCTAGGAAGGCGAACCTGAGAAACTGATGATCCCTGTGTATTGGAATATGTAGATAAGCATCCTTTAAATCCATGGTAGTCATATATTGACCCTCCTGGATCATAGGTAGGATGGTTCGAATAGTCTCCATCTTGAAGGATGGGACCCTGAGAAATTTGTTTAGGATCTTGAGATCCAAGATTGGTCTGAAAGTTCCCTCTTTCTTGGGAACTATAAACAGATTTGAATAAAAGCCCTGCCCCTGTTCCTCCTTTGGAACTGGGTGGATCACTCCCATAACTAGTAGGTCTTGAACGCAATGTAAGAATGCCTCTCTCTTTATCTGGTTTGCAGATAATTGTGAGAGATGAAATCTCCCCTTTGGAGATGAAACTTTGAAATCCAGAAGATATCCCTGGGAAACAATCTCCAGAGCCCAGGGATCCTGGACGTCTCTTGCCCAAGCCTGGGTGAAGAGAGAAAGTCTGCCCCCCACTAGATCCGGGCCCGGATCGGGGGCTACTCCTTCATGCTGTCTTAGAGGCAGCAGCAGGCTTTTTGGCCTGTTTCCCCTTGTTCCAAGCCTGGTTAGGTCTCCAGACTAGCTTGGACTGGGCAAAATTTCCCTCTTGTTTTGTAGAAGAGGAAGATGAAGCTGCGCCAGTCTTGAAGTTTCGAAAGGAACGAAAATTAGTCTGTTTGGTCCTTAACTTGTTGGACCTATCCTGGGGAAGGGCGTGGCCTTTTCCTCCAGTAATATCAGAAATGATCTCCTTCAGTCCAGGCCCAAATAGGGTCTGCCCTTTGAAGGGGATATTGAGAAGTTTAGACTTTGAAGTGACATCAGCTGACAAGGATTTAAGCCATAGCGCCCTACGTGCATGAATGGCAAAACCTGAATTTTTAGCCGTTAGCTTGGTTAAATGAACAACGGCGTCAGAAATAAATGAATTGGCTAACTTAAGAGCTTTAAGCCTGTCAAGGATATCATTCAACGGGGTCTCTACCTGTAAAGCCTCCTCCAGAGACTCGAACCAGAAAGCCGCTGCAGCAGTGACTGGGGCAATGCATGCAAGAGGCTGGAGAATAAAACCTTGTTGTATAAAGATTTTCTTAAGGAAACCCTCTAATTTCTTATCCATAGGATCTAGGAAAGCACAACTGTCCTCGACAGGAATAGTTGTACGCTTAGCTAGGGTAGAGACTGCTCCCTCCACCTTAGGGACCGTCTGCCACAAGTCCAGTGTAGCGGCATCTATAGGAAACATTTTCTTAAAAGCAGGAGGGGGAGAGAACGGCACACCTGGTCTATCCCATTCCTTAGTAATAATTTCTGAAAACCTCTTAGGGATTGGAAAAACATCAGTGTAAACAGGCACTGCAAAGTATTTATCCATTTTACACAATTTCTCTGGGACTACAATGGTGTCACAGTCATCCAGAGTCGCTAAAACCTCCCTGAGCAACACGCGGAGGTGTTCAAGCTTAAATTTAAATGCTGTCATTTCAGAGTCAGACTGAAGTAACGCCTTCCCTGAATCAGAGAAGTCACCCACAGATAGAAGCTCTCCTGCTTCAACTTCTGCACATTGTGAGGGTATATCAGACATAGCTACTAAAGCGTCAGAAGCTCTGTATTTGTTCTAGCCACAGAGCTGTCTCGCTTTCCTTGTAACCCTGGCAGTTTGGACAATACCTCAGTGAGGGTATGATTCATAACTGCCGCCATGTCTTGTAAAGTAAACACATTGGACGTGCTAGATGTACTTGGCGTCCCTTGAGCAGGAGTTATAGGTTCTGACACGTGGGGAGAGCTAGATGGCATAACCTCCCTTTTGTCAGTCTCAGAAACCTCAGGTGATAAATCTTTAAAAGCCATAATATGGTCTTTATAACTTATAGAAAGGTCAGTGCATTTGGTACACATTCTAAGAGGGGGTTCCACAATGGCTTCTAAACATAATGAACAAGGAGTTTCCTCTATGTCAGACATGTTTAACAGACTAGTAATGAGACCAGCAAGCTTGGAAAACACTTTAATAAATGTGAAAAAAGCAATAATAAAAAACGGTACTGTGCCTTTAAGAGAAAAAAACTACCACATAAACTGCAAAACAGTGAAAAAAGTAGTAAACTCTACGAATTTTTTACAGTGTGTATAAGGGACTAAAGCAGCATTGCACCCACTTGCAAATGGATGATTAACCCCTCAGGCCCAAAAACAAATTAGAAAAACTTAAAACCTGTTAAACAGTCAAACACACTGCCACAGCCCTGCTGTGGCTCCTACCTGCCCTTAAAAACGATTTTTGCAGGAACAAAACCCTCTATAGAGGTCCTATAAGCCAGAGGACTCCTTCAGGGAAGCTGGATGTCTCAGACTGAAAATGAAAATAAGCCCCTCCCACCATGCACTCAAAGTCAGAGGGCCTTAAAAAAGTACTCCTAGGAGTAATCTAACAAGCCATGTGGAAATTAGGCCCCAAATAAAGATTTATCACCCTCAGAGAAAAACAAAATTTATGCTTACCTGATAAATGTATTTCTCTTGTGGTGTATCCAGTCCACGGATCATCCATTACTTGTGGGATATTCTCCTTCCCAACAGGAAGCTGCAAGAGGATCACCCACAGCAGAGCTGTCTATATAGCTCCTCCCCTAACTGCCACCTACCAGTCATTCGACCTAAGACAAGCAAGAGAAAGGAGAAACTATAGGGTGCAGTGGTGACTGTAGTTTAAAAATAAAAAACACCTGCCTTAAAATGACAGGGCGGGCCGTGGACTGGATACACCACAAGAGAAATAAATTTATCAGGTAAGCATAAATTTTGTTTTCTCTTGTACGGTGTATCCAGTCCACGGATCATCCATTACTTGTGGGATACCAATACCAAAGCTATAGGACACGGATGAAGGGAGGGACAAGGCAGACGCTTAAACGGAAGGCACCACTGCCTGTAAGACCTTTCTCCCAAAAATAGCCTCCGAAGAAGCAAAAGTATCAAATTTATAGAATTTAGAAAAAGTATGAAGCGAAGACCAAGTCGCCGCCTTACAAATCTGTACAACAGAAGCCTCATTCTTAAAAGCCCATGTGGAAGCTACCGCTCTAGTAGAATGAGCTGTAATTCTTTCAGGAGGCTGCTGGACGGCAGTCTCATAAGCTAAGCGGATTATACTTCTTAGCCAAAAAGATAGAGAAGTTGCCGAAGCCTTTTGGCCCCTCCTCTGTCCAGAGTAGACAACAAACAATGCAGATGTTTGACGAAAATTTTTAGTAGCTTGTAAATAAAACGTTAAAGCGCGAACCAAGTCAAGATTGTGTAATAGACGTTCCTTCTTTGAAGAAGGATTAGGACACAGTGACGGAACAACAATCTCCTGATTGATATTTTTATTAGATACCACCTTAGGCAGAAAACCAGGTTTGGTACGTAACACTACCTTATCTGCATGGAAAATTAGATAAGGGGAATCACATTGTAAAGCAGATAACTCCGAAACTCTTCGAGCCGAGGAGATAGCTACTAAAAACAGAACTTTCCAAGATAAGAGCTTAATATCTATGGAATGCAAAGGTTCAAACGGAACCCCTTGAAGAACTTTAAGAACTAAATTTAAACTCCATGGCGGAGCAACAGGTTTAAAAACAGGCTTGATTCTAACCAGAGCCTGACAAAACGCCTGAACATCTGGAACCTCAGCCAGACGTTTGTGCAAAAGAATAAACAGAGCAGAAATCTGTCCCTTTAAGGAACTAGCTGATAAACCCTTCTCCAATCCTTCTTGGAGAAAAGATAATATCCTAGGAATCCTGACTTTACTCCATGAGCAACCCTTGGATTCACACCAACGAAGATATTTACACCATATCTTATGATAGATTTTCCTGGTGACAGGTTTCGCGCCTGTATTAAGGTATCAATGACCGACTCTGAGAAACCAAGCTTTGATAAAATCAAGCGTTCAATCTCCAAGCAGTCAGACGCAGAAAAATTAGATTTGGATGGTTGAAAGGACCCTGAAGTAGAAGGTCCTGTCTCAGAGGCAGAGTCCATGGTGGAGAGGATGACATGTCAACCAGATCTGCATACCAAGTCCTGCGTGGCCACGCAGGTGCTATCAAAATCACTGAAGCTCTCTCCTGTTTGATCTTGGCAATCAGACGAGGGAGCAGAGGAAACAGTGGAAACACATAAGCCAGGTTGAAGGACCAAGGCACTGCTAGAGCATCTATCAGTGCTGCCTTGGGATCCCTGGACCTGGTACCGTAATAAGGAAGCTTGGCGTTCTGACGAGACGCCATGAGATCCAGTTCTGGTTTGCCCCAAAGTTGAATCAACTGTGCAAATACCTCCGGATGGAGCTCCCACTCCCCCGGATGAAAAGTCTGTCGACTTAGAAACTCCTCTACTCCTGGGATATGGATAGCTGATAGATGAGTGAATCTCTGCCCATCGATTATCTTTGAAACCTCCAACATTACTAGGGAACTCCTTGTTCCCCCTTGATGGTTGATGTAAGCTACAGTCGTGATGTTGTCCGACTGAAATCTGATGAACCTCATTGTCGCTAGCTGAGGCCAAGCCTGAAGAGCATTGAATATCGCTCTTAGTTCCAGAATGTTTATCGGAAGGAGTGCTTCCTCCTGAGTCCACGATCCATGAGCCTTCAGGGAGTTCCAGACTGCACCCCAGCCCAGAAGGCTGGCATCTGTTGTTACTATTGTCCAATCTGGCCTGCGGAAGGTCATACCTTTGGACAGATGGACCCGAGATAGCCACCAGAGAAGAGAATCCCTGGTCTCTTGATCCAGATTTAGTAGAGGGGACAAATCCGTGTAAACCCCATTCCACTGACTGAGCATGCAGAGTTGCAGCGGTCTGAGATGTAGGCGGGCAAACGGCACTATGTCTATTGCCGCTACCATTAAGCCGAGTACTTCCATACACTGAGCCACTGAAGGGCGAGAAGTAGAATAAAGAACACGGCAGGAATTTAGAAGTTTTGACAACCTGGCCTCTGTCAGGTAAATCTTCATTTCTACAGAATCTATCAGAGTTCCCAGGAAGGAAACTCTTGTGAGAGGGGATAGAGAACTCTTCTTTTCGTTCACTTTCCACCCATGAGACCTCAGGAATGCCAGAGCAAAGTCCGTATGGGACTTGGCAATTTGGAAATTCGACGCCTGTATCAGAATGTCGTCTAAGTAAGGGGCTACTGCTATGCCCCGCGGCCTTAGGACCGCCAGAAGTGACCCCAGAACCTTCGTAAAGATTCTTGGTGCCGTAGCTAACCCAAAGGGAAGAGCCACAAACTGGTAATGCCTGTCTAGGAAGGCGAACCTGAGAAACCGATGATGATCTTTGTGTATCGGAATGTGAAGATAAGCATCCTTTAAGTCCACGGTAGTCATGTATTGACCCTCCTGGATCATAGGTAGGATGGTTCGAATAGTCTCCATCTTGAAAGATGGGACCCTGAGAAATTTGTTTAGGATCTTGAGATCTAAGATTGGTCTGAAGGTTCCCTCTTTCTTGCGAACCACAAAGAGATTTGAATAGAAGCCTTGCCCCTGTTCCTCCTTTGGAACTGGGTGGATCACTCCCATAACTAGGAGGTCTTGAACACAATGTAAGAATGCCTCTTTCTTTATCTGGTCTGCAGATAATTGTGAGAGGTGAAATCTTTCTTTTGGGGAAGAAGCTTTGAAGTCCAGAAGATATCCCTTGGACACAATTTCCAACGCCCAGGGATCCTGGACATCTCTTGCCCAAGCCTGGGCGAAGAGAGAAAGTCTGCCCCCTACTAGATCCGTTACCGGTTCAGGGGCTGATCTTTCATGCTGTCTTATAGGCAGCAGCAGGCTTCTTGGCCTGCTTACCTTTGTTCCAGGGCTGGTTAGGTCTCCAGACCGGCTTGGACTGGGCAAAATTTTCCTCTTGTTTTGCATTAGAGGGAGTTGATGCCGCGCTCGTCTTAAAGTTTCGAAACGCACGAAAATTAGTTTGTTTGGTCCTAATTTATTAGACCTATCCTGAGGAAGGGCATGACCTTTTAATCCAGTAATATTAGAAATGATCTCCTTCAGTCCAGGCCCGAATAGGGTCTGCCCCTTGAAGGGAATGTTGAGAAGCTTAGACTTTGAAGTAACGTCAGCTGACCAGGATTTAAGCCATAGCGCCCTACGCACCTGTATAGCAAAACCTGAGTTCTTAGCCGTTAGTTTGGTTAAATGAACAATGGCGTCAGAAACAAATGAATTGGCTAGCTTAAGCGCTTTAAGCTTGTCAAGTATATCATCCAATGGAGTTTCTACCTGTAAGGCCTCTTCCAGAGACTCAAACCAGAAGGCCGCAGCAGCAGTGACCGGGGTAATGCATGCAAGAGGCTGGAGAATAAAACCTTGTTGAATAAACATTTTCTTAAGGTAACCCTCTAACTTTTTATCCATTGGATCTAGGAAAGCACAACTGTCCTCGACGGGAATAGTTGTACGCTTAGCTAGGGTAGAAACTGCTCCCTCCACCTTAGGGACCGTTTGCCATAAGTCCCGTGTAGCGGCATCTATTGGAAACATTTTCTTAAAAATAGGAGGGGGAGAAAACGGTACACCTGGTCTATCCCATTCCTAGTAATAATTTCTGAAAACCTTTTAGGTATTGGAAAAATATCAGTGTAAACAGGCACTGCATAGTATTTATCCAATCTACACAATTTCTCTGGCACTATAATGGTGTCACAGTCATCCAGAGTAGCTAAAACCTCCCTGAGCAACACGCGGAGGTGTTCAAGCTTAAATTTAAATGTAGACATATCAGAATCAGGTTGAAGCATCTTCCCTGAGTCAGAAAAATCACCCACAGAAAGCTCTCCTGCCTCAGCTTCTGCATATTGTGAGGGGATATCAGACATAGCTACTAAAGCGTCAGAGAGCTCTGTATTTTTTCTAGTCCCAGAGCTGTCTCGCTTTCCTTGTAACCCTGGTAGTTTGGACAATACCGCTGTAAGGGTATGATCCATAACTGCCGCCATGTCTTGTAAAGTAAACGCCATGGGCGCGCTAGATGTACTTGGCGCCACTTGAGCGGGAGTCAAAGGTTCTGACACGTGGGGCGAGTTAGTCGGCATAACTTCCCCCTTGTCAATTTCCTCTGGTGATAAATCTTTTAAAGACAGAATATGATCTTTATAACTTAAAGTAAAATCAGTACATTTGGTACACATTCTAAGAGGGGGTTCCACAATGGCTTCTAAACATAATGAACAAGGAGTTTCCTCTATGTCAGACATGTTTAAACAGACTAGCAATGAGACCAGCAAGCTTGGAAACACTTTGATAAATGTAAACAAGCAAAAAATAAAAACGGTACTGTGCCTTTAAGAGAAAACAGTGATAAAAAGCAGTAAATCTTACAAAATTTTTACAGTGTGTATAATAGACTAACAGAGCATTGCACCCACTTGCAAATGGATGATTAACCCCTTAGTTTCAAAACCGGATCAAAAAAACGATATAAACGTTTTTTTAACAGTCACAACAAACTGCCAAAGCTCTGCTGTGACCCTACCTGCCCATACAACGACTTTTGAAGGCACAAAAACCCTTTGTAGAGATCCTAAGTGTTCAGGGGACTCCTAGGGAAGCTGGAAGTCTCAAGCTGCAAAAACTACTGCACGATTTAGGCCTGAAATTAGGCCCCTCCCAACCTGTACTCACAGTGAGAGGGCCATAAAAAACTATCCCTAGGCAAAATCTAGCCAGCCATGTGGAAAAAACTGGGCCCCAATAAAGTTTTATCACCAATATGTAGAAAAAAATGTTTAAACACTTCCAGCAAACGTTATCTTATTTTCAGTAATGTGAGAAAGTAATACGAATATTACCTTTTACAGCAAGCATGATACTAGTCGTTATTAAATCACTGTAATCAGGCTTACCTTAAATAAATCCGGTATTAACAGCATTTTCTAGCATATTCATTTCTCTAGAAAAATTTAAACTGCACATACCTCATAGCAGGAGACCCTGCACGCCATTCCCCCAGCTGAAGTTACTTCATCTCTTCAGTTATGTGTGAGAACAGCAATGGATCTTTAGTTACAACCTGCTAAGATCATCAAAAACCACAGGCAGACTCTTCTTCAACTTTCTGCCTGAGGCTAAAACAGTACAACTCCGGTACCATTTGAAAATAATAAACTTTTGATTGAAGATAAACTACATAAATTCACCACATCTCTCTAGCTACTTCCTATCTTGTCGAGAGCTGCAAGAGAATGACTGGTAGGTGGCAGTTAGGGGAGGGGCTATATAGACAGCTCTGCTGTGGGTGATCCTCTTGCAGCTTCCTGTTGGGAAGGAGAATATCCCACAAGTAATGGATGATCCGTGGACTGGATACACCTTACAAGAGAAAAACGTTTTTATTTATAAATCATGCAAACGTTTTTACACTAAGTAATATAGGTTTTAACATGAATATTATCCCTTTTTGCAAGCATGATCCCAGTTGTTGTTAAATCACTGTATCAGGCTTACCTTAAATATACCAGGCACTGTCAGCATTTTCTAGACCTTATCATCTCTCTAGAAAAAAATATACTGAAGATACCTCAAAGCAGGCAATCTGCAGACCGTCCCCCCAACTGAAGTTTTCTTTCCATACTCTTCAGTTATGTGTGAGAACAGCAATGGACCTTAGTTACAAACCGCTAAGATCATCAAACCTCCAGGCAGAATTCTTCTTCCAATTTCTGCCTGAGAGTAAAAACAGTACAAAGCCGGTACCGTTTAAAAATAACAAACTTTTGATTGAAGGTAAAAACTACACTAAGTCACCACATCTCTCTTGATACTTCCTTTCTTGTCGAGAGCTGCAAGAGAATGACTGGGGGTGGCAGTTAGGGGAGGAGCTATATAGACAGCTCTGCTGTGGGTGTCCTCTTGCAGCTTCCTGTTGGGAAGGAGAATATCCCACAAGTAATGGATGAACCTGTGGACTGGATACACGTTTACAAGAGAAATTACGTTTTTGCATGGGATTTCCATAGCGCTGCCATTACAAGTTGTGCAGTGAGGCTAAAATGCTTGCGTTCCAGCCTATACAGACACAATCTGTTTCGTTCCGCAATCTGAGACCAAAACTGTTACACAAAACTCATAACTAAAGTGTTACAAAAAACACTAACACCCATAAACTACCTATTAACCCCTAAACCGAGGCCCTTCGCATCGCAAACACTACATTAAACTTATTAACCCCTAATCTGACGCTCCCGACATCGCTGCCACTAATAACATTTATTAACCCCTATCGCCGCCACTATAATAAAGTGATTAACCCCTTTTCCCCCGCACCCCAACATCGCCCACACTATAATAAATTTATTAACCCCTATTCCACCGCTCCCCGACATCGCCGCTACTAAATAAAGTTATTAACCCCTAAACCTCTGGCCTCCCACATCAACACCACTAAATAAACCTATTAACCCCTAAACTGACAGCCCCCCACATCGCAAAAAACTAAATTAAACTATTAACCCCATAAACCTAACAACCCCCTAACTTTATATGAAAATTACAATATCCCTATCTTAAAATAAATAAAAAACTTACCTGTGAAATTAAAAGAAAACTAAGTTTAAACTATATATTACTATTATACTAAAATTAAAATAACTACAAATTAAATAAACTAAATTACACATTAAAAAACCTAACACTACTAAAAAAAAATTTAATTTACAATTACACCTAATCTAATAGCCCTATAAAAATAAAAAAGCCCCCCAAAATAAAAAAAAACCTCTAGCCTACAGTAAACTACCAATAGCCTTTAAAATGGAATTTTGTAGGGCATTGCCCTAAAGAAATCAGCTCTTTTCCCTGAAAAAAATACAAAGACTCCCAACAGTAAAACCCACCACCCAACCAACCCCCCAAAATAAAAAACCTAACTCTAACAAAAACCTAAGCTACCCATTGCCCTGAAAAGGGAATTTGTATGGGCATTGCCCTTAAAGGGCATTCAGCTCTTTTTCATTGCCCTGGAAAGGGCATTTAGCTCTTTTAAGATAGCACAAACCCAATCTAAAAAAAAACCCACACAAAAAAAGTTTAAAAAAAACCTAACACAAACACTAACCTAACACTAACCCCCCGACAATCCACTTACAGTTTTTGAAGTCCGGACATCCAGGTGGCGTCTTCTATCTTCATCCAGGAGGCATCTTCTATCTTTATCCCGGCGGCACAGAGCGGGTCCATCCTTCAAGACATCCGGTGCGGAGCGTCCTCTTCATACGGTCGCCGCCGTACACTGAATCTTCAATGCAAGGGAGCCGTTTCAAAATGGCGTCCCTTGCATTCCTATTGGCTGATTTGATTTTTGAAATTCAAATCAGCCAATAGGATGAGAGCTACTGAAATTCTATAGGCTGATTTTAATAGCCAATAGAATTTCAGTAGCTCTTATCCTATTGGCTGATTTGAACAGCCAATAGGATTTCAGTAGCTCTCATCCTATTGGCGGATTTAAATTTCAAAAATCAAATCAGCCAATAGGAATGCAAGGGACGCCATTTTGAAACGGCTCCCTTGCATTCAACATTCAGTGTACGGCGGCGACCGTATGAAAAGGACGCTCCGCGCCGGATGTTTTGAAGGATGGACCCGCTCCCCGCCGCCAGGATAAAGATAGAAGACGCCATCTGGATGGATGAAGACCTCGCCGCCTGGATGAAGACTTCTCGCCGTCTGGATGTCCGGACTTCAAAAACTGTAAGTGGATCATCGGGGTTTGTGCTAGGCGTTTTTTTAAACTTTTTTTGGGTGTTTTTTTTTTTTAGATTAGGGTTTGGGCTATCTTAAAAGAGCTAAATGCCCTTTGCAGGGCAATGAAAAAGACCTAAATGCCCATACAAATGCCATTTTCAGGGCAATGGGTAGCTTAGGTTTTTGTTAGAGTTAGGATTTTTATTTTGGGGGGTTGGTTGGGTGGTGGGTTTTACTGTTGGGGGGGTCTTTGTATTTTTTTCAGGGAAAAGAGATGATTTCTTTAGACCAATGCCATACAAAAGGCCCTTTTAAGGGCTATTAGTAGTTTATTGTATGCTAGGGTTTTTTTATTTTATTTTGGGGCGCTTTTTATTTTTATAGGGCTATTAGATTAGGTGTAATTGTTTTTATTTTGGAGAATTTCATTTTTTATTTTTCGTAAATTAGGGTTTTTTATTTTTGTAATTAAGTATTTTTTATTTTTTGTAATTTAGTATTTTTTATTTTTTGTAATTGTAGATTTATTTTTTTTAAGTCGTGTTAGGTTTTTTTAATGTGTAATTTAGTTTATTTAATTTGTAGTTATTTTAATTTTAGTATAATAGTAATGTTAGTTTAATATATAGTTTAAACTTAGGTTTTTTTAATTTCAAATGTAAGTTTTTATTTATTTAAGATAGGGATATTGAAAGTTTAATATAAAAAGTAAATTTATGCTTACCTGATAAATTAATTTCTTCTATGGTACGACGAGTCCACGGATTCATCCTTTACTTGTGGGATATTATCCTCCTGCTAACAGGAAGTGGCAAAGAGCACCACAGCAGAGCTGTCTATATAGCTCCTCCCTTAGCTCCACCCCCCAGTCATTCGACCGAAGGTACAGGAAGAAAAAGGAGAAACTAAAAGGTGCAGATGTGACTGAAGTTTAAAATAAAAAAATAAAATCTGTCTTAAAATGACAGGGCGGGCCGTGGACTCGTCGTACCATAGAAGAAATTAATTTATCAGGTAAGCATAAATTTACTTTTCTTCTATAAGGTACGACGAGTCCACGGATTCATCCTTTACTTGTGGGATACAATACCAAAGCTACAGGACACGGATGAACGGGAGGGACAAGACAGATGTTTAAACAGAAGGCACCACTGCTTGAAGAACTTTTCTCCCAAAAATAGACTCCTATTTGTAAAATTTGGAAAAGGTATGAAGCGAAGACCAAGTCGCAGCCTTACAAATCTGTTTAACAGAAGCATAATTTTTAAAAGCCCACGTGGAAGCCACCGCTCTAGTAGAGTGAGCTGTAATCCTTTCACGAGGCTGCTGTCCAGCAGTCTCGTATGCCAAACGGATGATGCTTTTCAGCCAAAGAGAAAGAGAGGTAGCCGTAGCTTTTTGACCTCTACGTTTTCCAGAATGTTTGAAGATGTTTGACGGAAATCTTTGGTTGCTTGCAAGTAAAACTTCAAAGCACGAACCACGTCCAAGTTGTGCAACAGACGCTCCTTCTTAGAGGAAGGATTAGGACACAGAGAAGGAACAACAATTTCCTGATTGATATTCCTATTAGTAACAACCTTAGGAAGGAATCCAGGTTTGGTACGCAAAACCACTTTATCAGCATGGAAAACAAGATAAGGCGAGTCACATTGTAATGCAGATAGTTCAGAAACTCTTCGAGCCGAAGAGATAGCAACTAAAAACAGAACTTTCCAAGATAGAAGCTTAATATCTATGGAACGCATAGGTTCAAACGGAACCCCTTGAAGAACTTTAAGAACTAAATTCAAACTCCATGGCGGAGCAACAGGTTTAAACACAGGCTTGATTCTAACTAAAGCCTGACAGAACGACTGAACGTCTGGAACATCTGCCAGACGCTTGTGCAGTAGAATTGATAAAGCAGATATCTGTCCCTTTAAGGAACTAGCTGATAGCCCCTTCTCCAATCCTTCTTGGAGAAAGGACAAAATCCTAGGAATCCTGATCTTACTCCATGAGTAGCCTTTGGATTCGCACCAATAAAGATATTTACGCCATATCTTATGATAAATTCTCCTAGTGACAGGCTTTCGAGCCGGAATCAAGGTATCTATGACCGACTCAGAGAAAACAAAATTTATGCTTACCTGATACATTTCTTTCTCTTGTGGTGTATCCAGTCCACGGGTTCATCCATTACTTGTGGGATATTCTCCTTCCCAACAGGAAGTTGCAAGAGGACACCCACAGCAGAGCTGTCTATATAGCTCCTCCCCTAACTGCCACCCCCAGTCATTCGACCGAAGACAAGCAAGAAAAAGGAGAAACTATAGGGTGCAGTGGTGACTGTAGTTTAAAAATAAAAAACACCTGCCTTAAAGTGACAGGGCGGGCCGTGGAGTGGATACACCACAAGAGAAAGAAATTTATCAGGTAAGCATAAATTTTGTTTTCTCTTGTAAGGTGTATCCAGTCCACGGGTTCATCCATTACTTGTGGGATACCAATACCAAAGCTTTAGGACAAGGATGAAGGGAGGGACAAGGCAGGAACTTAAACGGAAGGCAATACTGCCTGCAAGACCTTTCTCCCAAAAATAGCCTCCGAGGAAGCAAAAGTATAAAATTTGTAGAATTTAGAAAAAGTATGAAGCGAAGACCAAGTCGCCGCCTTACAAATCTGTTCAACAGAGGCCTCATTTTTAAAAGCCCATGTGGAAGCTACCGCTCTAGTAGAATGAGCTGTAATTCTTTGAGGAGGCTGTTGGCCAGCAGTCTCATAAGCTAAACGGATTATGCTTCTCAGCCTAAAAGAAAGAGAAGATGCCGAAGCCTTTTGGCCTCTCCTCTGTCCAGAGTAGACAACAAACAATGCAGATGTTTGACAAAAATCCTTAGTAGCTTGTAAATAAAACTTTAAAGCACGAACTACGTCAAGATTGTGTAATAGACGTTCCTTCTTTGAAGAAGGATTAGGACACAGTGACGGAACAACAATCTCCTGATTGATATTCTTATTAGATACCACCTTAGGAAGAAACCCAGGTTTGGTACGCAAAACTACCTTATCTGCATGCAAGATCAGATAAGGGGAATCACACTGTAAGGCAGATAACTCTGAAACTCTTCGAGCCGAAGAGATAGCTACCAAAAACAGAACTTTCCAAGATAAAAGCTTGATATCTATGGAATGCAGAGGTTCAAACGGAACCCCTTGAAGAACTTTAAGAACTAAATTTAAACTCCAGGGTGGAGCAACAGGTTTAAACACAGGCTTGATTCTAACTAAAGCCTGACAAAACGCCTGAACGTCTGGAACATCTGCCAGACGCTTGTGCAGAAGAATAGACAGAGCAGAAATTTGTCCCTTTAAGGAACTAGCTGACAATCCCTTCTCCAATCCTTCTTGGAGAAAGGATAAAATCCTAGGAATCCTGACCTTACTCCATGAGTAACCCTTGGATTCACACCAATGAAGATATTTACACCATATCTTATGATAGATTTTCCTGGTGACAGGCTTTCGAGCCTGAATTAAGGTATCAATGACCGACTCAGAGAAACCACGTTTTGATAAAATCAAGCGTTCAATCTCCAAGCAGTCAGTCGCAGAGAAATTAGATTTGGATGTTTGAAAGGACCTTGGAGTAGAAGGTCCTGCCTCAGCGGCAGAGTCTATGGTGGAAGGGATGACATGTCCACCAGATCTGCATACCAAGTCCTGCGTGGCCACGCAGGTGCTATCAAAATCACTGAAGCTCTCGCCTGCTTGATCTTGGCAATCAGACGAGGGAGGAGAGGAAATGGTGGGAACACATAAGCCAGGCTGAAGGAGCAGGGCACTGCTAGAGCATCTATCAGCGCTGCCTGGGGATCCCTTGACCTGGACCCGTAACAAGGAAGCTTGGCGTTCTGACGAGACGCCATCAGATCCAGTTCTGGTTTGCCCCATAGTTGAATCAGCTGGGCAAATACCTCCGGATGGAGCTCCCACTCCCCCGGATGAAAAGTCTACCGACTTAGAAAATCCGCCTCCCAGTTCTCTACTCCTGGGATATGGATAGCTGAGAGATGGCAAGAGTGAAACCTCCAACATTGCCAGGGGGCTTCTTGTTCCCCCCTGATGGTTGATATAGGCTACAGTCGTGATATTGTCCGACTGAAATCTGATGAACCTGACCGCAGCTAGTTGAGGCCAAGCCTGAAGAGCATTGAATATCGCTCTCAGTTCAAGAATGTTTATCGGAAGGAGGGCTTCCTCCTGAGTCCACGAACCCTGAGCCTTCAGGGAGTTCCTGACCGCGCCCCAGCCCAGAAGGCTGGCATCTGTCGTCACTATAGTCCACTCTGGCCTGCGGAAACTCATTCCCCTAGACAGATGGACACGAGATAACCACCAGAGAAGAGAATCCCTGGTCTCTTGATCCAGATTTAGCAGAGGGGACAAATCTGTGTAATCCCCATTCCACTGATTGAGCACGCAAAGTTGCAGTGGTCTGAGATGTAGGCGGGCAAATGGAACTATGTCCATTGCCGCTACCATTAGGCCGATTACTTCCATACACTGAGCCACTGACGGCCGAGTAGTGGAATGAAGAGCACGGCAGGAAGTTAGAAGCTTTGATAACCTGACCTCTGTCAGAAAAATTTTCATTTCTACTGAATCTATCAGTGTTCCTAGGAAGGAAACTCTTGTGAGAGGGGAGAGAGAACTCTTTTCTTCGTTCACCTTCCACCCGTGAGACCTCAGAAAGGCCAGAACAATGTCCGTATGGGACTTGGCGATTTGAAAAGTCGACACCTGTATCAGAATGTCGTCTAGGTAAGGAGCCACTGCTATGCCCCGTGGCCTTAGAACCGCCAGTAGGGACCCTAGAACCTTCATAAAGATTCTTGGTGCCGTGGCTAACCCGAAGGGAAGAGCCACAAACTGGTAATGCCTGTCTATGAAGGCGAACCTGAGGAACTGATTATGATCTCTGTGAATCGGAATGTGGAGATAAGCATCCTTTAAGTCCACTGTAGTCATATATTGACCCTCCTGGATCATAGGGAGGATGGTTCGGATAGTCTCCATCCTGAAGGATGGGACCCAGAGAAATTTGTTTAGGATCTTGAGATCCAAGATTGGTCTGAAAGTTCCCTCTTTTTTGGGAACTATAAACAGATTTGAATAGAAGCCCTGCCCCTGTTCCTCCCTTGGAACTGGGTGGATCACTCCCATAACCAGTAGGTCTTGAACACAACGTAAGAATGCCTCTCTCTTTATCTGGCTTACAGATAATTGTGAGAGATGAAATCTCCCCTTTGGAGATGAAGCTTTGAAGTCCAGAAGATATCCCTGGGAAACAATCTCTAATGCCCAGGGATCCTGGACGTCTCTTGCCCAAGCCTGGGCGAAGAGAGAAAGTCTGCCCCCTACTAGATCCGGTCCCGGATCGGGGGCTACTCCTTCATGCTGTCTTAGAGGCAGCCGCAGGTTTCTTGGCCTGCTTCCCCTTGTTCCAAGACTGGTTAGGTCTCCAGACTGGTTTGGACTGGGCGAAATTTCCCTCTTGTTTTGCATTAGAGGAAACTGAAGCTGCGCCACTCTTGAAGTTTCGAAAGGAACGAAAATTATTCTGTTTGGTCCTTAACTTATTGGACCTATCCTGAGGAAGGGCGTGACCTTTTCCTCCAGTAATATCAGAAATGATCTCCTTCAGACCAGGCCCGAATAGGGTCAGTCCCTTGAAGGGGATGTTAAGAAGCTTAGACTTTGAAGTAACGTCTGCTGACAGGACTTAAGCCATAGCGCACTACGTGCCAAAATGGCAAAACCTGAATTCTTAGCCGTTAGCTTGGCTAAATGAAAAATGGCGTCAGAAATAAAGGAGTTAGCTAACTTAAGAGCTTTAATCCTGTCTAGAATATCGTCTAGCGGGGTCTCTACCTGTAGAGCCTCCTCAAGAGACTCAAACCAAAAAGCCGCTGCAGCAGTAACTGGGGCAATGCATGCAAGAGGCTGGAGAATAAAACCTTGATGTATAAAAATTTTCTTAAGGAGAACCTCCAATTTTTTATCCATAGGATCTAGGAAAGCACAACTGTCCTCGTTGGGGATAGTTGTACGCTTAGCTAGGGTAGAGACTGCTCCCTCCACCTTAGGAACCGTCTGCCACGAGTCCCGTATGGCGGCATCTATGGGAAACATCTTTTTGAAAGCAGGAGGGGGAGAGAACGGCACACCTGGTCTATCCCATTCCTTAGTAATAATTTCCGAAAACCTCTTAGGGACTGGAAAAACATCAGTGTAAACAGGCACTGCAAAGTATTTGTCCGTTTTACACAATTTCTCTGGAACCACAATGGGGTCACAGTCATCCAGAGTCGCTAAAACCTCTCTAAGCAATAAGCGGAGGTGTTCAAGCTTAAATTTAAACGCTGTCATTTCAGAATCAGACTGAAGTAACGCCTTCCCTTAGTCTGAAATGTCACCCACAGATAGAAGCTCACCTGCCTCGGCTTCTGAGCATTGTGAGGGTATATCGGACACAGGCATTAAAGCGTCAGAAAGCTCTGTATTAGTTCTAGCCCCAGAGCTGTCTCGCTTTCCTTTTAGCCCTGGCAGTTTGGAGAATACCTCTGAGAGGGTAGCATTCATAACTGCCGCCATGTCCTGTAAGGTAAAAGAATTAGACGCGCTAGATGTACTTGGCGTCACTTGAGCGGGAGTTATAGGTTCTGACACATGGGGAAAGCTAGATGGCATAATCTCCCTCTTTTCAGTCAGAGAATCCCCTGGAGATAAATCTTTAAGCGCCATAATATGGTCTTTATAGTTTATAGAAATATCAGTACATTTGGTACACATTCTAAGAGGGGGTTCCACCATGGCTTCAAAACATATTGCACAAGGAGTTTCCTCTATGTCAGACATGTTTAACAGACTAGTAATGAGACAAGCAAGCTTGGAAAACACTTTAATAAAGGTGAAACAGCAATTAAACAAAAACGTTACTGTGCCTTTAAGAGAAAAAAAACTAGCACTTAAACTGCAAAACAGTGTAAAAATTCAGTAAAGTCTTTGAAATTTCTACAGTGTGTGTAAGGGACTAAAGCAACATTGCACCCAGTTGCAAATGGATGATTAACCCCTTAGGTCCCAAACCGGATTGAAAAACGTTAAAAAACGTTAAAAATCAATTGAGCACCTTGCCACAGCACTGCTGAGGCTCCTACCTGCCCTCAAAAACGATTTTGTGCAGAAATAACCCCTTTGAAATGGTCCTCAGATGCCAGAGGAAACCTCTAGGGAAGCTGGATGTCTCAGTCTGAATTAAAACTGCATAGTTAGAGTGCTAAAGTAGGCCCCTCCCACCATGTACTGGATGTTAGAAGGGCCTTAAGAAAATACTCCTAGGAGTATCTGACTAGCCATGTGGATACTAGGCACCAAATAAAGACTTATCTCCCTCAGAGAAAAAACGTCCTATTTATGAAATCATGTTAAAGTTTTGTCACTAATTAATATGAATATTAACATGAGTATTGCCCTGTTTTGTAAGCATGATCCCAGTTGCTCTTAAATCACTGCATCAGGCTAACCTCAAATACACAAGGCTCTGTCAGCATTTTCTAGAACTTATTCATCTCTCTAGAAATAAAAATACTGAACATACCTCAAAGCAGGTAATCTGCAGACCGTTCCCCCAACTGAAGTTTTCCCATATTCTTCAGTTATGTGTGAGAACAGCAATGGACCTTAGTTACAAACCGCTAAGATCATCAAACTTCCAGGCAGAATTCTTCTTCTAATTTCTGCCTGAGAGTAAAACAGTACAACGCCGGTACCATTTAAAAATAAAAAACTCTTGATTGAAGGTAAAACTACACTAAGTCACCACATATCTCTAGCTACTTCCCTTGTCGAGAGTTGCAAGAGAATGACTGGGGGTGGCAGTTAGGGGAGGAGCTATATAGACAGCTCTGCTGTGGGTGTCCTCTTGCAACTTCCTGTTGCGAAGGAGAATATCCCACAAGTAATGGATGAACCCGTGGACTGGATACACCTTACAAGAGAAACCCCGCTTGGATAAAATCAAGCGTTCAATCTCCAAGCAGTCAGCCGCAGAGAAACTAGATTTGGAAGCTGGAACGGACCTTGAATCAGAAGGTCCTGTCTCAGTGGTAGAGTCCATGGTGGAAGGGATGACATGTCCACCAGGTCTGCATACCAAGTCCTGCATGGACACGCAGGTGCTATCAAAATCACTGAAGCTCTCTCCTGTTTGATTCTGGCAATCAAATGAGGAAGGAGAGGAAATGGTGGAAACACATAAGCCAGGATGAACGACCAGGATACTGCTAGAGCATCTATCAGTACTGCCTGAGGATCCCTTGACCTGGACCCGTAACAAGGAAGTTTGGCGTTCTGACGAGATGCCATCAGATCCAATTCTGGTGTGCCCCATTGATGAATCAATTGTGCAAACACCTCCGGATGAAGTTCCCACTCCCCCGGATGAAAAGTCTGATGACTTAGAAAATCCGCTTCCCAGTTCTCCACTCCTGGGATATAGATTGCTGATAGATGGCAAGAGTGAGTCTCTGCCCATCGAATTTTTTTGGTAACCTCTATCATCGCTAGAGAACTCTTTGTTCCCCCCTGATGATTGATATATGCTACAGTCGTGATATTGTCCGACTGGAATCTTATGAATCTGGCTGAAGCCAGCTGAGGCCACGCCTGAAGCGCGTTGAATATCGCTCTCAGTTCTAGAATATTTATTCGGAGGAGAGCCTCCTCCTGAGACCACAAACCCTGGGCTTTCAGGGAATTCCAGACTGCACCCCAGCCTAATAGGCTGGCGTCCGTCGTCACTATCACCCACGCTGGCCTGCGGAAACACATTCCCTGGAACAGATGATCCTGAGACAACCACCAAAGAAGAGAGGCTCTGGTCTCTTGATCCAGAAATATCTGAGGAGATAAAACTGCATAATCCCCATTCCACTGATTGAGCATGCATAGTTGCAGTGGTCTGAGATGCAAGCAAGCAAACGGAACTATGTCCATTGCTGCTACCATTAGTCCGATAACCTCCATACACTGAGCCACTGACGGCCGAGGAATGGAATGAAGAGCTCGGCAGGTGGTTAAAATCTTTGATTTCCTGACCTCCGTCAGAAAATTTTTCAAGTCTACCGAATCTATCAGAGTTCCCATGAAAGGAACTCTTGTGAGAGGGGTAAGTGAACTCTTTTTTCCGTTCACCCTCCACCCGTGAGATCTTAGAAAAGCCAACACGATGTCCGTGTGAGAGTTGGCTAGTTGGTAAGTTGACGCCTAATTTAAAATATCATTCAGATAAGGCGCCACCGCTATGCCCCGCAGTCTTAGGACCGCCAGAAGGAACCCTATCACCTTTGTGAAAATTCTGGGAGCTGTGGCCAACCCGAAGGGAAGAGCCACAAACTGGTAATGCTTGTCCAGAAAGGCGAACCTGAGAAACTGATGATGATCTTTGTGGATAGGAATGTGCAGATACGCATCCTTTAAATCCACGGTGGTCATATATTGACCCTCCTGGATCACTGGTAAAATAGTCCGATTGGTCTCCATCTTGAAGGATGGGACTCTGAGGAATTTGTTTAGGATCTTGAGATCTAAAATTGGTCTGAAGGTTCCCTCTTTTTTGGGAACCACAAACAGATTGGAATAAAACCCCTGCCCCTGTTCTGTCTTTGGAACTGGGCAGATTACTCCCATGGTATATAGGTCTTCTACACAGCATAAGAACGCCTCTCTTTTTGTCTGGTTTACAGACAATCGAGAAAGATGGAATCTCCCCCTTGGAGGGGAATCTTTGAAGTCTAGAAGATACCCCTGGGTCACAATTTCTAAAGCCCAGGAGTCCTGAACGTCTCTTGCCCAAGCCTGAGCAAAGAGAAAGTCTGCCCCCTACTAGATCCGGTCCCGGATCGGGGGCTGCCCCTTCATGCTGTCTTGGTGGCAGCAGCGGGCTTCTTGGCCTGTTTACCTTTGTTCCAGGTCTGGTTAGGTCTCCAGACTGACTTGGATTGAGCAAAATTCCCCTCCTGCTTTGCAGCAGGGGAGGAGGAAGAGGGACCACCTCTGAAGTTTCGAAAGGAACGAAAATTATTTTGTTTGGTCCTCATCTTATTTGTCTTATCCTGAGGAAGGGCATGGCCTTTTCCTCCAGTGATGTCTGAAATGATCTCTTTCAGTTCAGGCCCGAATAGGGTCTTACCCTTGAAAGGGATGGCTAAAAGCTTAGATTTTGATGACACATCAGCAGACCAGGACTTAAGCCAAAACGCTCTATGCGCTAGAATGGCAAAACCTGAATTCTTTGCCGCTAATTTAGCCAGTTGAAAAGCGGCATCTGTAATGAAAGAATTACCTAGCTTGAGAGCCCCAATTCAATCCAGAAAATCATCTAATGGGGTCTCAACCTGAAGAGCCTCCTCTAGAGCCTTGAACCAAAAAGCAGCTGCAGTAGTTACAGGAACAATGCACGCTATAGGTTGCAGAAGAAAACCCTGAAGAATAAATATTTTTTTTAGGAGACCCTCTAATTTTTTATCCATAGGATCTTTGAAAGCACAACTGTCTTCAATAGGTATAGTTGTACGCTTAGCCAGGGTAGAAATAGCTCCCTCCACCTTAGGGACCATCTGCCACGAATCCCGCATGGTGTCTGATATGGGAAACATTTTCTTAAAAGTAGGAGGGGGAGAAAAGGGAATACCTGGTCTATTCCACTCCTTAGCAACAATGTCCGAAATCCTCTTAGGGACCGAAAAAACATTAGTGTAGGCAGGAACCTCTAGATATCTGTCCATTTTACACAATTTCTCTGGAACTACAATAGGGTCACAATCATCCAGAGTCGCTAAAACCTCCCTGAGCAACAAGCGGAGGTGTTCTAGTTTAAATTTAAAAGCAGTCATATCTGAGTCTGTCTGAGGGAACATTTTTCCTGAATCAGAAATCTCTCCCTCAGACAGCAAATCCCTCACCCCCAACTCTGAACATTGTGAGGGTACATCGGATATGGCTAATAAAGCGTCAGAGGGCTCAGCATTTACTCTCACACTAGACCTACTGCGCTTCCCTTGCAACCCAGGCAGCTTAGATAAAACCTCTGTGAGGGTAGTATTCATAACTGCGGGCATATCATGCAGGGTTAAAGAATTAGACGCACTAGAAGTACTTGGTGTCGCTTGTGCGGGCGTTAATGGTTGTGACACTTGGGGAGAATTAGATGGCATAACCTGATTCCCTTCTGACTGAGAATCATCCTGCGACATACTTTTATTAGCTAAAATATGTTCTTTGCAATTTATTGCCCTTTCAGTGCATGAGGGACACATTTTAAGTGGGGGTTCCACAATGGCTTCCAAACACATTGATCATTGGCTTTCCTCAATGTCAGACACGTTGAACAGGCTAGTAATGACCACAAACAAGCTTGAAAACACTTTATTTAGTGAAAAAATAACAATCTTAAAAAACGGTACTGCGCCTTTAAGAGAAAAAAAAGCATACACGTTTTGCAAAACTGCTTTAAAATACACCAATCGTTTAAATCTTTTGATATAAGATTTAATTTATGCAGCTATGTTTGCCCCACAAAGAAAGGAACACTTAACCCTTTACTGTGAAAAAACGGATAGTTAATAAGGCCTAAATCCGGAAAAACACCCCCTGCACCTCGCCACAGCCCTGCTGTGGCGCCTACCTGCCCTCAGGGATTGGAAAAATGGGGTTAAAGCTTCGATTTCGCCCAACACTTTCACAAGGGCCCATCCGAGTTGGAGCTTGCAGCTTGCTTTGCAAATACAACTGCGTAACGGAGGCGCGAAAATAGGCTCCACCCATCTCACTCAATGTTTTTTCAGCCCAAATGAACCGCACCAGAGCAGTCTCAAACTAGCCATGTGGGTTCTAGAACCCAAGACAGAAGCCAAGTGTACCCTCAATAAAGTCTCAAAAAACGTTATTCCCAAAAACGTTATCAGTACTCCCAGTTCAAAAAACGTTTGCCCACAAACTAGGGTTGCACCGATACCGATACTAGTATCGGTACCGATACCAAGTACTTGCATGAGTACTTGTACTCGTGCAAATGCACCGATACTTAAACCGATACCTCCACTTACTACCCATATGCTATCTTGTGGTGTTTTTTTCAAACTGCATGTTCCCATTTCATTTAAAGCTGGAGTGGAGACTAAACTAAAAATTGTTTACTACTGTTCTGCCAATACAAATTGCTCTTATTTGTATTATTGTAGGAGAGATCACTGTACTGCGTTCAGACAAACCCCTGAAGTACTGGGCAGTTAATAAACTGAGATTTCCAGCTCTGGCTAAAATGGCCCAAAAAACAGAATTTATGCTTACCTGATAAATTACTTTCTCTTACAGGTGTATTCAGTCCACGGATTCATCCTTACTTGTGGGATATTCTCAATCCCTACAGGAAGTGGCAAAGAAAGCACACAGCAAAGCTGTTCATATAGCTCCCCTCAGGCTCCGCCCCCCCAGTCATTCGACCGACGGTTAGGAGAAAAAGCAGAACCATAGGGTGCAGTGGTGACTGTAGTTATTGTAAATTAAATTTGAACCTGACTTAAATATCAGGGCGGGCCGTGGACTGAATACACCTGTAAGAGAAAGTAATTTATCAGGTAAGCATAAATTCTGTTTTCTCTTACTTGGTGTATTCAGTCCACGGATTCATCCTTACTTGTGGGATACCAATACCAAAGCAATAGGACACGGATGAAGGGAGGGAACAAGTCAGGTAACCTAAACGGAAGGCACCACTGCTTGCAAAACCTTTCTCCCAAAAATAGCCTCCGCAGAAGCAAAAGTATCGAATTTATAAAATTTGGTGAATGTATGCAGTGAAGACCAAGTCGCTGCCTTACAAATCTGTTCAACAGAAGCCTCATTCTTGAAAGCCCATGTGGAAGCCACAGCTCTGGTGGAATGAGCTGTAATTCGTTCAGGAGGCTGCTTACCAGCAGTCTCATAAGCCAATCGGATGATGCTTTTCAGCCAGAATGACAGAGAGGTAGCAGTCGCTTTCTGACCTCTCCTCTTACCAGAATACACAACAAAAAAGGATGATGTTTGTCTGAAATCTTTAGTCGCTTTTAAATAGAACTTTAAAGCACGAACCACATCAAGATTGTGCAACAGTCGTTCCGTCTTAGAAACTGGATTAGGGCACAGAGAAGGAACAATGATTTCCTGGTTAATATTCCTATTAGAAACCACCTTTGGAAGGAAACCAGGTCTAGTACGCAAAACAACCTTATCTGCATGGAACACCAGATAGGGTGAATCACACTGCAAAGCAGACAATTCTGAAACTCTCGAGCAGAAGAAATAGCTACTAAAAACAAAACTTTCCAAGATAATAACTTGATATCTATGGAATGCAAAGGTTCAAACGGAACCCCTTGAAGAACTGAAAGAACTAAATTTAGACTCCATGGAGGAGCCACAGGTCTGTAGACAGGCTTGATTCTAACTAGTGCCTGTACAAACGCCTGAATGTCTGGTACAGCTGCCAGACGCTTGTGTAACAGAATAGACAGAGCAGATATCTGTCCTTTTAAGGAACTAGCTGACAGACCTTTCTCCAAACCTTCTTGGAGGAAAGACAATATCCTTGGAATCCTAACCTTACTCCACGAGTAACCCTTGGATTCACACCAACAAAGATATTTCCGCGATATCTTATGGTAAATTTTCCTGGTGACAGGCTTTCTGGCCTGTATCAGAGTATCTATAACTGAATCAGAGAAACCCCGCTTAGCTAGGATTAAGCGTTCAATCTCCAAGCAGTCAGTTGCAGAGAAACTAGATTTGGATGCTTGAAAGGACCTTGGATTAGAAGATCCTGCCTCGATGGCAGTTTCCATGGTGGGACCAATGACATGTCCACTAGGTCTGCATACCAAGTCCTGCGTGGCCATGCAGGCGCTATCAGAATTACCGAAGCCTTCTCCTGTTTGATTCTGGCTATTAGCCGAGGGAGAAGAGGAAACGGTGGAAAGACATAAGCTAGACTGAATGACCAAGGCGCTATTAATGCATCTATCAATGCCGCCTTGGGATCCCTGGATCTGGATTCGTAAAGGGGAAGTTTGGTGTTCTGACGGGACGCCATCAGATCCAACTCTGGAATGCCCCAAAGCTGGGTCAGCTGAGAAAAAACCTCCAGGTGGAGTTCCCACTCCCCCGGATGGAAAGTCTGACGACTTAGAAAATCTGCCTCCCAGTTGTCTACCCCTGGGATGTGAATTGCAGATAGATGGCAGGAGTGATCCTCCGCCCATTTGATGATCTTGGTTACTTCCTTCATCGCTAGGGAACTCTTTGTTCCTCCCTGATGATTGATGTACGCCACAGTCGTGATGTTGTCCGACTGAAACCTGATGAATTTGGCCTCTGCTAGTTGAGGCCACGCCTGGAGCGTGTTGAATATCGCTCTCAGTTCCAAAATGTTTATCGGGAGAAGAGATTCTTCCCGAGACCATAGTCCCTGAGCCTTCAGGGAGTTCCAGACCGCACCCCAGCCTACCAGACTGGCATCGGTCGTGACAATGATCCACTCCGGTCTGCGGAAACTCATTCCCTGAGACAGGTGAACTTGAGACAACCACCAGAGAAGAGAGTCTCTGGTTTTTTGATCCATTTGGATTTGAGGAGACAAATCTGCGTAATCTCCATTCCACTGTTTGAGCATGCACAGCTGCAGTGGTCTGAGATGGATTCGGGCGAAAGGGACTACGTCCATTGCCGCAACCATTAAACCAATTACGTCCATGCACTGAGCCACGGAAGGCCGAGGAATGGAATGAAGAACTCTGCAAGTATTCAGCAGTTTTGACTTCCTGACCTCTGTCAGAAAGATTTTCATTTCTACCAAGTCTATTAGTGTTCCCAGGAAGGGAACCCTTGTGAGCGGGGACAGAGAACTATTTTCTACGTTCACCTTCCACTCGTGAGACCTTAGTAAGGCCAGAACGATGTCCGTATGAGCCTTGGCTCTGAGAAAGGACGACGCCTGTATTAATATGTCGTCTAGGTAAGGTGCTACTGCAATGCCCCGCGGTCTTAGAACCGCTAGAAGGGACCCTAGCACCTTTGTGAAAATTCTGGGAGCGGTGGCCAACCCGAAAGGAAGGGCCACGAACTGATAATGTTTGTCCAGAAAGGCGAACGTCAGGAACTGATGGTGATCTGTGTGGATAGGAATATGTAGGTACGCATCCTTTAGATCCACGGTAGTCATATATTGACCTTCCTGGAACATCGGCAAGATTGTCCGAATGGTTTCCATCTTGAAAGACGGAACTCTGAGGAACTTGTTTAGAATTTTTAGATCCAGGATTGGTCTGAAAGTTCCTTCCTTTTTGGGAACTACGAACAGGTTTGAGTAAAAGCCCAGTCCTTGTTCTGCAATTGGAACTGGGTGTATCACTCCCATTTTTAGTAGATCTTCTACACAGCGTAAGAACGCCTGTTTCTTTGTTTGGTCTGAAGACAAACGAGAAATGTGGAACCTTCCCCTTGGGGGAGAATCCTTGAATTCTAGAAGATACCCCTGAGCAACTATTTCCAATGCCCAGGGATCCGGAACGTCTCTTGCCCAAGCCTGAGCAAAGAGAGAAAGTCTGCCCCCTACCAGATCCGATCCCGGATCGGGGGCTACCCCTTCATGCTGTCTTGGTAGCAGGAGCAGGCTTCTTGGCCTGTTTACTCTTATTCCAGCCCTGCAAGGGTTTCCAGGTTGCTTTGGGCTGGGAAGAATAATCTTGTTTTGCGACAGCAGAGGTTGCAGCAGGTCCGCTCCTGAAGTTGCGAAAGGAGCGAAAATTAGCCTTGTTTTTGGCCTTAAACGGCCTATCTTGTGGAAGGGCATGACCTTTGCCCCCAATGATATCTGAAATAATTTCTTTCAGCTCAGGGCCGAAAAGGGTCTTCCCCTTGAAGGGAATATTTAACAGTTTTGTTTTGGACGACACATCCACCGACCATGATTTGAGCCAGAGCGCTCTTCGCGCCATGATGGCAAAACCTGAGTTTTTCGCCGCTAGTTTAGCTAACTGTAGAGCGGCGTCAGTGATAAAAGAATTAGCCAGCTTTAGAGCATGAATTCTATCCATGACCTCGTCGTATGAAGTCTCCCTCTGGAGCGACTCCTCCAGGGCCTCGAACCAAAAAGCCGCTGCAGTAGTTACCGGAATAATGCAGGCAATTGGTTGAAGCAGAAAACCTTGCTGAACAAAAATTTTCTTCAGCAATCCTTCCAATTTTTTATCCATAGGATCTTTGAAAGCACAACTGTCCTCTATTGGTATAGTTGTACGCTTGGCCAGTGTTGAAACAGCCCCCTCTACCTTAGGGACCGTCTGCCACGCGTCCCGCCTAGGGTCGTTTATGGGGAACATTTTCTTAAAGATAGGTGGGGGAACAAAGGGTACACCTGGTCTCTCCCACTCCTTAGTCACAATATCCGCCACCCTCTTTGGGATCGGAAATGCCTCAGTGTATACAGGGACCTCTAAAAATCTGTCCATTTTACACAATTTTTCAGGGACCACCATGGGGTCACAATCATCCAGCGTAGCTAAAACCTCCTTAAGCAGGACGCGGAGGTGTTCCAGCTTAAATTTAAACGCTAAGGAATCTGACTCTGCCTGCTGAGAAACTTTTCCTGTGTCAGAAATTTCTCCCTCAGACAGCCAGCCCGTCCCTCACTGCTACCTCTGAGTTTTGTGAGGGTACTACAGATAAATTATCCAAAGCTTCAGATTGCTCATCTTCTGTATTTAAAACTGAGCTATCGTGCTTTCTTGGAAAAACTGGCAGTTTGGATAAAAATGCTGCAAGGGAATTATCCATTACTGCTGCTAATTGTTGTAAAGTAACAGGGGCCAATGCGCTAGAGGTACTAGGCATCGCTTGCGCGGGCGTAACTGGTGTAGACACGTGGGGGGAGGAAGAAGGACTATCCTCATTACCCTCCGTTAAGGAATCATCTTGGGCAGCATTTTTAATTGTCACTGGATGATCTTTAAAATGCTTAGATGTTTTTGCACACTTTAAACATAAATGCAATGGGGGTACTGCCATGGCTTTTGAACATAAAGAACAAGGTCTATCTGAAGGCTCAGACATGTTTGACAGACGCAGACAACACTAAAATATTGAAAAAAATACTTTTTGAAAAAACGTTACTGTCTCTTTAAATAATAAAAGGCACACACTTTTTTACCAAATCATCAAAAAACATCCGATCTTAATGAAATTTTCACCACATGATCCTAATGCCTTGAAATGATTGCACACAAACTTTCAAATCGTTTAACCCCTTAATGCCCAAACCGGAGCAAAATGAAGTAAACACCCGGTTTTACCCACTACAGTATGATGCCACAGTCTTTGCTGTGGCTTTACCTTCCTTTAGGGTTATTTGCAGGTGTAAATTAAGCCTCCCTGAAGTCCTCCTGTACTCTAAAGGCTCTGCACATGAAGCTGCATGGAGCTGTGTTGCAAATCAACTGCGCAATTGAGGCGCGAAAATGAGGCCCCCTCCTCCATTACTCCAGAGTTATGGGGCCTTTCTGAGTCAGATTAGCTGTCTTACAAAATGCCAGGCGTAAAAAAAGTCCCCAAAAAGTGTTTCCAACGTCTAAAACGCTTAATAAATATAAGATTACCTTAATAAAGTAATCGATTTAGCCCATCACAGTGTCTGTCAGTATTAAAGCCCTTAACTGAAGCCATCTTTCTATACTGTGTCTCAGAAAATGGCTTACCTTCCCTCATGGGATTTCTGTCAGTCTTCTAGCACTACCAGGTCTTGTTAGAAAAAATGACTGAACATACCTTAAGCAGTATAAGCCTGCAAACTGTTCCCCCCAAATGAAGTTCTCCTGTACTCAACAGTCCTGCGTGGGAACAGCAATGGATTTTAGTTACAACATGCTAAAATCTTTTTCCTCTCAGCAGAAATCTTCATCACTTTCTGCCTCAGAGTAAATAGTACAAACCGGCACTATTTTAAAATAACAAACTCTTGATTGAAGAAATAAAAACTACAAATCTAACACCACATACTCTTTACCCTCCCGTGGAGATGCTACTTGTTAGAGCGGCAAAGAGAATGACTGGGGGGGCGGAGCCTGAGGGGAACTATATGGACAGCTTTGCTGTGTGCTCTCTTTGCCACTTCCTGTAGGGATTGAGAATATCCCACAAGTAAGGATAAATCCGTGGACTGAATACACCAAGTAAGAGAAATATCTTTATGCCCCATGCGGTAGTGTGGAAAGTTGAACCTCTTTACTGATAGCAAAAACAGACATATAGCTGAACATGCAGAGATGCTTCTGTTCTGTTCCTTAAAAAGAACTTGCCACTAACTTTTGAAAAATTATTCTTATTGCTAGATTGCCTTTTATACTGCTAGTTCTCATCTTGCACAATTATGTTCAAAACATACTGTACTGTGAGGAACATCTTAGCTTAGCTTATATAATTGCAGGAAGAGTACTCATAGGAAAAATTAAGTTAATCCCAATGAACACTCATCCTGCAATTATAGGACTAGATTTAGATTACATTTGATTGGTAAGCTTTACCAATGCTCTGTTCACATTTCCAACTCCATAGCCTTTAATGGAGTAGGACGTGTAATGAGAGCATTGGTAAAGCGTACCAGTCAAATGTAATCTAGCCCATAGTGTTGTTCACCATGATTAAACAGTATTCTGTTCTATTTTTTACTGTATGGCACTTTTGGTTGGTTGCAATTTTATATTTGTTATTTATTGTTGTTGTTGTTAATATATTTTATTGTAGTATTTTTATTTCTAAACATGTTCTGTGAACTATGTGACAAATAAAACCTGTTTTATTATTTCAATGTCTTTTGAGCTACATTCCTTCATAATTATAAAGAAGGAATCTTAAATAATTAGTCTGTATTGTGCTTGGTAAACTGTCATATGACATAAAAAAAGTATCGGTAATTGGTATCGGCGAGTATTTGAAAACAAGTATCGGTACTTGTACTTGGTCTTAAAAAAATGGTATCGGTGCAACCCTACCACAAACATTCAAACTCAGTGTCAACCATTTTTTATTAGCCCCTTATGCAAGCTTAGTAATACCCCTCTATATCTTTTAGGATTACTGCTTACCCTTTCCCTCATGGGGATACTGTCAGCCAATTCTGAAATATCACAGAAAAAAATGACTGAACATACCTCACTGCTTATAGCATGAAAACGTTCCTCACACTGAAGTTTCTTGTACTCCTCAGCCATTCTGTGGGAACTGCTCTGGATCTTAGTGACAAATGCTAAGATCATCAGCCTCCAGGCAGAAGTCTTCATCCCTCTGCTGCCTGAGAGTAAATAATACACACCGGTACCATTTAAAATAAAAAACTCTTGTTTGAAGAAAATAAAAACTAACATTTTATCACCTCTTTCACTTTACCCTTCCTAGTACTTAGAGTAGGCAAAGAGAATGACTGGGGGTGGAGTTAAGGGAGAAGCTATATAGACAGCTCTGCTGTGGTGCTCTTTGCCACTTCCTGTTAGCAGGAGGATAATATCCCACAAGTAAAGGATGAATCCGTGGACTCGTCGTACCTTTATAGAAGAAATAAGCAAAACTACACTTTCTCTTGTAAGGTGTATCCAGTCCACGGATCATCCATTACTTGTGGGATATTCTCCTTCCCAACAGGAAGCTGCAAGAGGATCACCCACATCAGAGCTGTCTATATAGCTCCTCCCCTAACTGCCCACCCCCAGTCATTCTCTTGCAGCTCTCGACAATGGAAGTAGCATAGAGAGATGTGGTGTATTAATGTAGTTTATCTTCAATCAAAAGTTTGATATTTTTAAATGGTACCGGAGTTGTACTATTTTAGCCTCAGGCAGAATTGAAGAAGAGTCTGCCTGTGGTCTTTGATGATCTTAGCAGGTTGTAACTAAGATCCATTGCTGTTCTCACACATAACTGAAGAGATGGGTAACTTCAGCTGGGGAAATAGCATGCAGGGTCTCCTGCTCTGAGGTATGTGCAGTTTTAAATTTTTCTAGAGAAATGAATATGCTAGAAAATGCTGACAATACCAGATTTATTTAAGGTAAGCCTGATTACAGTGATTTAATAACGACTGGTATCATGCTTGCTGTAAAGGGTAATATTTTTATTATTTAATCACATTACTGAATAGATATAACGTTTGCTTATAGTATATAAACGTTATTTTTTACATATTGGTGATAAAACTTTATTCTGGGGCCCAGTTTTTCCACATGGCTGTCTAGATTTTGCCTAGGGATAGTTTTTTAAGGCCCTCTCACTGTGAGTACAGGTTGGGAGGGGCCTATTTTCGTTTTTGCAGCTTGAGACATCCAGCTTCCCTGAAGGAGTCCCCTGAACATTTAGGACCTCTCTAAAGGGTTTTTGTGCCTTCCAAAGTCGTTGTATAGGCAGGTAGGGCCACAGCAGAGCTGTGACAGTTTGTTGTGACTGTTTAAAAAACGTTTATATCGTTTTTTTGATCCGTTTTTGAAACTAAGGGGTTAATCATCCATTTGCAAGTGGGTGCAATGCTCTTTTAGCCTATTATACACACTGTAAAAATTTCATAAGATTTACTGCTTTTTTCACTGTTTTAGCAGTTTCTGTGTTTGTTTTTTTCTCTTAAAGGCACAGTACCGTTTTTATTTTTTGCTTGTTCACAGTTATTAAAGTGTTTTCCAAGCTTGCTGGTCTCATTACTAATCTGTTTAAACATGTCTGACATAGAGGAAACTCATTGTTCATTATGTTTAGAAGCCATTGTGGAACCCCCTCTTAGAATGTGTACCAAATGCACTGATTTTACTATAGATTATAAAGACCATATTCTGGCTTTAAAAAATTTAGCACCAGAAGAAATTGACAAGGGGGAAGTTATGCCGGCTAACTCTCCCCACGTGTCAGATTCTATAAATCCCGCTCAGGGGACCCCTAGTACTTCTAGCGTGCACATTGCGTATACCTTGCAAGACATGGCGGCAGTTATGAATCATACCCTTACAGAGGTATTATCTAAACTGCCAGGATTGCAAGGAAAGCGAGACAGCTCTGGGAATAGAATAAATACAGAGCTCTCTGACGCTTTAGTAGCTAGGTCTGATACACCTTCACATTATACTGAAGCTGAAGCAGGGGAGCTTCCATCTGTGGGTGATTTTTCTGATTCAGGGAAGATACTTCACTCTGATTCTGATATGTCTACATTTAAATTTAAGCTTGAACACCTCCGCGTATTGCTCAGGGAGGTTTTAGCAACTCTGGATGACTGTGACACTATTGTAGTCCCAGAGAAATTATGTAGATTGGATAAATACTATGCAGTACCTACTTACACTGATGTTTTTCCAATCCCTAAAGGGTTTTCTGAAATAATTACTAAGGAATGGGATAGACCAGGTGTACTGTTCTCTCCCCCTCTTGTTTTTAAGAAGATGTTTCCTATAGACGCCGCTACACGGGACTTATGGCAGACGGTCCCTAAGGTGGAGGGAGCAGTTTCTACTCTAGCTAAGCGTACCACTATCCCTGTCGAGGACAGTTGTGCTTTTCTAGATCCAATGGACAAAAAATTAGAGAATTATCTTAAAAGAATCTTTATTCAACAAGGGTTTATTCTCCAGCCCCTTGCATGCATTGCCCCCGTTACTGCTGCTGCGGCCTTCTGGTTTGAGTCTCTCGAAGAGGCTCTACAGGTAGAAACTAGGGATGCACCGAAATTTCGGCCGCAGAAAGTTTCGGCCGAAAATGGCATTTTTGGCTATTTCGGTTTTCGGTTTTTTTGCCTGTTAGTTTCGGTAAAATTATTGTGTAGCATATTTCAAATTTGATGCTAGCCTAGAGCTGCTGTTTAAGTTTATTACTTCACTTACTGTTATGCATATAATGAGTTTTCTAGGACTATACTTTATTTTGATAATTGGTAAAAAAAACAACCTGTTAAATATGATTATGTTACATAGAACTAAATAAAGAATAATACAGTATATTGATATTTATAATTGTTTTAAGTAGGGATGCACCAAAATTTGGGTCGCAGAAACATTTTGGTCGAAAATGGCATTTTTTGCCTGTTTTTTTTTTTCTTGGTAAAATTATTGTGTAGCATATTATTGTTTTAAGATATTTTTGTCCAATTTTAGTGTGCTACTTTCAATAAAAGTGTGGGCTTTTTTTATTGGCTCTAATTATGCAAAAAAAAAACCCAAAAAAAAAATAATTTGAAAATAATTTGAAAAAATACATTTTCGGTATCTGTTTCGGTTTTCGGCCAAGTGCATCCTGGATTTTCGGATTCGGTTTCGGTCCAGAATTTCCATTTCGGTGCATCACTAGTAGAAACCCCATTGGATGATATCCTTGACAAGCTTAAAGCTCTTAAACTAGCCAATTCATTTGTTTCTGATGCCGTTGTTCATTTAACCAAACTAACGGCTAAGAACTCAGGTTTTGCTATTTAGGCGTGTAGGGCGCTATGGCTTAAATCCTGGTCAGCTGACGTTACTTCAAAGTCTAAGCTTCTCAACATTCCCTTCAAGGGGCAGACCCTATTCGGGCCTGGGCTGAAGGAGATCATTTCTGATATTAGTGGAGGAAAAGGTCACGCCCTTCCTCAGGATAGGTCCAATAAATTAAGGACCAAACAGCCTAATTGTCGTGCCTTTCGAAATTTCAAGAGTGGTGCAGCTTCAACTTCCTCTAATACAAAACAGGAGGGAAATTTTGCCCAGTTCAAGCCGGTCTGGAGACCTAACCAGGCTTGGAACAAAGGAAAGCAGGCCAAGAAGCCTGCTGCTGCCTCTAAGACAGCATGAAGGATCAGCCCCCGATCCGGTAACGGATCTGATAGGGGGCAGACTTTCTCTCTTCGCCCAGGCTTGGGCAAGAGATGTCCAGGATCCCTGGGCGTTGGAAATTGTGTCTCAGGGATACCTTCTGGAATTCAAAGCTTCTTCCCCAAAAGGAAGATTTCACCTCTCACAATTATCTGCAAATCAGATAAAGAGAGAGGCATTCTTACATTGTGTTGAAGACCTCCTAGTTATGGGAGTGATGCACCCAGTTCCAAAGGAGGAACAGGGACAAGGCTTCTATTCAAATCTGTTTGTGGTTCCCAAGAAAGAGGGAACCTTCAGACCAATCTTAGATCTCAAGATTCTAAACAAATTTCTCAGAGTTCCATCCTTCAAGATGGAGACTATTCGAACCATCCTTCCTATGATCCAGGAGGGTCAGTATATGACTACCGTGGATTTAAAGGATGCTTATCTTCACATTCCGATACACAGAGAGCATCATCGGTTTCTCAGGTTCGCCATTCTGGACAGGCATTACCAGTTTGTGGCTCTTCCCTTTGGGTTAGCCACGGCACCAAGAATCTTTACAAAGGTTCTGGGGTCACTCTTGGCGGTCCTAAGGCCGCGGGTTATAGCAGTAGCCCCTTACCTAGACAACATTCTGATACAGGCGTCGAATTTTCAAATTGCCAAGTCCCATACGGACATTGTTCTGGCATTCCTGAGGTCTCATAGGTGGAAAGTGAACGAAGAAAAGAGTTCTCTATCCCCTCTTACAAGAGTTTCCTTCCTGGGAACTCTGATAGATTCTGTAAAAATGAAGATTTACCTGACAGAGGCCAGGTTGTCAAAACTTCTAAATTCCTGCCGTGTTCTTTATTCTACTTCTCGCCCTTCGGTGGCTCAGTGTATGGAAGTAATCGGCTCAATGGTAGCGGCAATGGACATAGTACCGTTTGCTCGTCTACATCTCAGACCGCTGCAACTCTGCATGCTCAGTCAGTGGAATGGGGATTACACAGATTTGTCCCCTGTGACAAAACCAATCTCGCCACTGTACATTGGAGGGCCTGTTATGGAACATTCTTTGGGCTGGAGGTACATGGGCTTAAGGATACCCAGAGACTGCATGGAAATATGGAATTTTATATGCTGGACACCCCATGTACTTTCATACCTCTGTCTTATGTCTATGTCACCCTGTATCCATAAATACAGGATGGGTACAGGGTGTGAGTGCCCCTTGTGGGAGCAATTGTGACTCTATAAGCAAAGTGGGCATAAAAGACTTTATAGCTAATAAGAACTGTTCCTATATTCTGTAATAAGATGTATTCTATGTATGTTTAAGATCTGATTGTGTCTCAGGAGTCTGTCTGGGTAAACTGATTGTGTCCTTGTGTAATTATGTTAACTAGACTGCCCAACATCAGATTGTCTGAGTAAACGTTCTTCCCTAGTTAATTAACTTAATATGTTAATCTGTTTTACCTGTGAATAGACAATTGTTTGATGCATTGTTCATATGTTTGCTTTACTGTTAAACCAATGCCCTTTGTAACCTGAAGCGAGGGTGTATAAATCTGTGTGCTGCCTTCAAATAAAGCAGATATTCTGTTTTAAACCTGAAAACTGGCTGGTTTGTGAATTGCTGATTCCCTATGCAGGACGTTGTTCCCTGGTATTAACCCTTGGTACACTGTTGGTACCGTAACATTGGTGGCAGCGACGGAATGAACCTTATCGCCCAGAAGAGCAACTACACAAGCCAGTAACCTCAGGAAGAGGGGGATTATTACAATACTGACTAAGATGGAAAAGAGAAAAGTAAATTTTGCAGCTTTTAAAAACTTCCTGGAAACAGAAGGAGAGATTGATGGGTACCTTGCGGATTTTGAGAGGCAATGTGCACTACACAAGGTACCCGCAGAGGACTGGGTCACGATATTATCTGGAAAATTATCCGGCCGGGCCAGAGAGGCTTTTCGGGCCATTCCAGATGAGGAAGTCAGGGATTATAATACTGTAAAAGAGGCTCTGCTCTCCAGGTATGCGGTTACACCGGAGGCATACCGGAGACGGTTCAGAGACACTGTTAAATTAGCTGGAGATTCCTACCTTGAGTGGGCATGTAAGGTGCACCGCACAGCAGCTCACTGGATAGCGGGGTGCCAAGCCATATCTGGGGAAGAGGTGCTGCAGCTATTCCTGTTGGAACATTGCTTCGACAAATTACCCGCAGGAGTTCGAGAGTGGGTTCGGGACCGTAAACCCTCCACCCTGCAGGAAGCGGCTCGCTTGGCAGATGAGTATACGGATGCCCGCAAACTGGACATTGCTACCACTAAGCCCCCTGCTAGAGTGGAGTACAGACCCCCAGTCACCCCAGCAGCTGCCAGTTACCAAACCCCGGCGCACCGCTATACCACACGGCCTCCGGCCACGAACTACCCTCAGAGAGCCCTGTTCAATTCGCGGGGCTACTCACAACCTATTCGGTGCTTTAGATGTAAGCAACTAGGGCACAAAAGACCAGAGTGTCCCCTAAACGCAGCGAACCAAGCGCAGTCCTGGAGAAGACCCGCCGGCGGAATCCCACGTAATCCTCAGCCTGCGGCCCGCTACGTAGAGGCGCAAGAATGCTGGAGCATCCTACATGAGACAGACCTTGTGCAAGCTGCCCACCGGAATAACCGGCAACTGGTTAAAGTGAATGGGAAGAAGGTCAGTGGTCTACGGGATACTGGTGCTACCATGACCTTGCTTCAAAAGAACTTGGTGTCTGAGAAACAGTACACTGGAGACACTGTGGCTGTGAGGGTAGCAGGGGGCGATGTGTTCAGCCTACCTGTTGCCAGGGTACATTTGGATTGGGGAGTGGGCGCTAGACCTGTGAATGTGGGGGTCAAGAAGGACTTACCTGCTGATGTTCTTCTTGGAAATGACTTGGCCCCCCTTGTTTCTGCCTACGCTCCTATGGGTCCCGCTGATGTTAACTCTGTGACTACCCGTGCCCAGATCCGTGCAGCAGAGACTGACCCACCTGCTGCTAAGCCCCAGGACGCTGAGCTCAGTAAATCTCTATCCGCTATTGATATGTGGAGGTCCCGTTACAATGCGCTGATGAAGGAGAAGAGGAGCGCAGAGGAAAAAGCACGTTTAGAACAGGAATCTCTGCTAGACAAGCTGCACCGACAGACTGCAGAAAACACCAGCTTGAGAGTGGAACATGAAACATTAAAGACAAACTTAGTGACACTGGAGGAGAAGCTGACGCTGGCTCATAGTGAGGTGCAGCAACTCAAGGGCACCCTATGTCAGTATGAAGGGATTGTGGATACCTATAAAGAGCAGGTACAGAAAACTCGTAAAGAAGCTGATGGGATTTTGAAGGACTGTTTGGCCCTGGTCTGGGCACTGAGGAATTTGAACCCTTGTTTGTATGGACAGGAATTCTCTCTCATAACGGGAATACAGATGGATTGTCCCAGCAAACTGACATGCCTACCAGGCGCTCTGGTGGTATATGCCACAGTATATACCCTGGACAGCCGAGCATGACAAACCAGAGGGAGAGGAGTTTGATGGTCCTGTCCCCCAGCAACACGGCTGTTTAGCCAAAGGGGAGACGATTGGTCTCCCCCTCCAGCAGCACAGCTATGTATCCGAAGGGGAGACAGTCGGTCTTCCCCTCCAGCAACCAGGCTCCCACCAGGCTACTTCCATGGTAGTGCTGGCACCCGGGCAGAGTACAGCTGGTCTCTGCCCACCTCGCAACCCACCAATTCAGCGTACCAGTCCCCCACACAGCTGTGGTGAGGCACCTGGACATGGACAAGTTTTCCCCGTACTCAGGTGTAGTAACCATTTATTGTGGGTGGGCTGTACTACTAATTGTGTTTTATGGGTGGGTTGCTGGACTAACCAGGGCACTGACCGGCAGGAGGTCAGATACCCTGTTAGTCTGTTTGGAAAAGGGGAGAGATGTGACAAAACCAATCTCGCCACTGTACATTGGAGGGCCTGTTATGGAACATTCTTTGGGCTGGAGGTACATGGGCTTAAGGATACCCAGAGACTGCATGGAAATATGGAATTTTATATGCTGGACACCCCATGTACTTTCATACCTCTGTCTTATGTCTATGTCACCCTGTATCCATAAATACAGGATGGGTACAGGGTGTGAGTGCCCCTTGTGGGAGCAATTGTGACTCTATAAGCAAAGTGGGCATAAAAGACTTTATAGCTAATAAGAACTGTTCCTATATTCTGTAATAAGATGTATTCTATGTATGTTTAAGATCTGATTGTGTCTCAGGAGTCTGTCTGGGTAAACTGATTGTGTCCTTGTGTAATTATGTTAACTAGACTGCCCAACATCAGATTGTCTGAGTAAACGTTCTTCCCTAGTTAATTAACTTAATATGTTAATCTGTTTTACCTGTGAATAGACAATTGTTTGATGCATTGTTCATATGTTTGCTTTACTGTTAAACCAATGCCCTTTGTAACCTGAAGCGAGGGTGTATAAATCTGTGTGCTGCCTTCAAATAAAGCAGATATTCTGTTTTAAACCTGAAAACTGGCTGGTTTGTGAATTGCTGATTCCCTATGCAGGACGTTGTTCCCTGGTATTAACCCTTGGTACACTGTTGGTACCGTAACATCCCCTCTACTAAATTTGGATCAAGAGACCAGGGATTCTCTTCTCTGGTGGCTATCTCGGGTCCATCTGTCCAAAGGTATGACCTTCCGCAGGCCAGATTGGACAATAGTAACAACAGATGCCAGCCTTCTGGGTTGGGGTGCAGTTTGGAACTCCCTGAAGGCTCAGGGATCATGGACTCCGGAGGAGGCCCTCCTTCCGATAAACATTCTGGAACTAAGAGCGATATTCAACGCGCTTCAGACTTGGCCTCAGCTTGCTGCGGTCAGGTTCATCAGATTTCAGTCGGACAACATCACGACTGTAGCTTACATCAACCATCAAGGGGGAACAAGTAGTTCCCTAGCAATGTTGGAGGTTTCAAAGATAATTCTATGGGCAGAGTTTCACTCTTGCCATCTATCAGCTATCCATATCCCAGGAGTAGAGAACTGGGAGGCGGATTTTCTAAGTCGACAGACTTTTCATCCGGGGGAGTGGGAGCTCCATCCGGAGGTATTTGCACAGTTGATTCAACTTTGGGGCAAACCAGAATTGGTTCTCATGGCGTCTCGTCAGAACGCCAAGCTTCCTCGTTACGGATCCAGGTCCAGGGATCCCAAGGCAGCACTGATAGATGCTCTAGCAGCGCCTTGGTCCTTCAACCTAGCTTATGTGTTTCCACCATTTCCTCTGCTCCCTCATCTGATTGCCAAGATCAAGCAGGAGAGAGCTTCGGTGATTTTGATAGCACCTGCGTGGCCACGCAGGACTTGGTATGCAGATCTGGTGAACATGTCATCCTTTCCACCATGGACTCTGCCGCTGAGACAGGACCTTCTACTTCAGGGTCCTTTCAACCATCCAAATCTAATTTCTCTGCGTCTGGCTGCTTGGAGATTGAACGCTTGATTTTATCAAAGCGTGGTTTCTCCGAGTCGGTCATTGATACCTTAATACAGGCACGAAAGCCTGTCACCAGGAAAATCTATCATAAGATATGGTGTAAATATCTTCATTGGTGTGAATCCAAGGGTTACTCATGGAGTAAGGTCAGGATTCCTCATATATTATCCTTTCTCCAAGAAGGATTGGAGAAGGGTTTTTCAGCTAGTTCCTTAAAGGGACAGATTTCTGCTCTGTCTATTCTTTTGCACAAACGTCTGGCTGAGGTTCCAGATGTTCAGGCATTTTGTCAGGCTCTGGTTGGAATCAAGCCTGTGTTTAAACCTGTTGCTCCACCATGGAGTTTAAATTAGTTCTTAAGGTTCTTCAAGGGGTTCCGTTTGAACCTTTGCATTCCATAGATATTAAGCTCTTATCTTGGAAAGTTCTGTTTTTAGTAGCTATCTCCTCGGCTCGCAGAGTTTCGGAGTTATCTGCTTTACAATGTGATCCCCTTATCTTATTTTCAATGCAGATAAGGTAGTGTTACGTACCAAACCTGGGTTTCTACCTAAGGTGGTATCTAATAAAAATATCAATCAGGAGATTGTTGTACCGTCACTGTGTCCTAATCCTTCTTCTAAGAAGGAACGTCTTTTACACAATCTTGACGTGGTTCGTGCTTTAAAGTTTTATTTACAAGCTACTAAAGATTTTCGTCAAACATCTGCATTGTTTGTTGTCTATTCTGGACAGAGGAGAGGCCAAAAGGCTTTGGCAACTTCTCTTTCTTTTTGGCTAAGGAGTATAATAAGCTTAGCTTATGAGACTGCTGGCCATCAGCCTCCTGAAAGAATTACAGCTCATTCTACTAGAGCGGTAGCTTCCACATGGGCTTTTAAGAATGAGGCTTCTGTTGAACAGATTTGTAAGGCGGCGACTTGGTCTTCGCTTTATACTTTTTCTAAATTCTATAAATTTGATACTTTTGCTTCTTCGGAGGCTATTTTGGGGAGAAAGGTCTTACAGGCAGTGGTGCCTTCCATTTAAGCGCCTGCCTTGTCCCTCCCTTCATCCGTGTCCTATAGCTTTGGTATTGGTATCCCACAAATAATGGATGATCCGTGGACTGAATACACCTTACAAGAGAAAACAAAATTTATGCTTACCTGATAAATTTATTTCTCTTGTGGTGTATCCAGTCCACGGCCCGCCCTGTCATTTTAAGGCAGGTGTTTTTTATTTTTAAACTACAGTCACCACTGCACCCTATAGTTTCTCCTTTCTCTTGCTTGTCTTCGGTCGAATGACTGGGAGTGGGCAGTTAGGGGAGGAGCTATATAGACAGCTCTGCTGTGGGTGATCCTCTTGCAGCTTCCTGTTGGGAAGGAGAATATCCCACAAGTAATGGATGATCCGTGGACTGGATACACCACAAGAGAAATAAATTTATCAGGTAAGCATAAATTTTGTTTTTTTAAAAAAGAAAAAAGCTGTATAGGCTATATCAATGGATCATCTACAAAACATTTATGCAAAAAAATTCTAGTGTATAATGTCCCTTTAAAGCTCTGTTGTGTGGGTGTTTTGCCTCCTCCTGTAGGACTGGACTTTAATCCTACATGTAATGGGTCCTAGACTCTCACCAACTTATGAAAGAAATGTAAAATGGCTTACATACATTTTGGGTTAAAACAGAATTTAGGGATATAAGTGCTTGTGCTAAATGGTTTGGGCTTCTAATTGTAATAATGTATGATCTGTACAGGTTGAACTCTATGGATTCTTGTGTTATTCCAACCTTTTCTACTATATAATGTGAAAAGAACGGAGGACATCTCAATCTTTAAATGTGAACTGCGGTTTTATATTTACATACTATAACAATATATGCAAATTGTTTATATACAGTATTTTGCACATTAAACCTTTTTTGGCTTTATTCTTCAGTAACGAAAGCAGAAACCCCATGCATTCTTTAATTCAACTTGTTTAAGAGCTCCATATTCCTTAGTGTTCAAATCAAGATGCATAACCACACACAAAAAAATTAAAAAACAAAATTTATGCTTACCTGATAAATTTCTTTCTCTTGTGGTGTATCCAGTCCACGGGTTCATACATTACTTGTGGAATATTCTCCTTCCCAACAGGAAGTTGCAAAGAGGACACCCACAGCAGAGCTGTCTATATAGCTCCTCCCCTAACCCCCACCTCCAGTCATTCGACCGAAGACAAGTAAGAAAAAGGAGAAACTATAGGGTGCAGTGGTGACTGTAGTTTTAAAAATAAAAACACCTGCCTTAAAGTGACAGGGCGGGCCGTGGACTGGATACAAAGAAATTTATCAGGTAAGCATAAATTTTGTTTTCTCTTGTAAGGTGTATCCAGTCCACGGGTTCATCCATTACTTGTGGGATACCAATACCAAAGCTTTAGGACACGGATGAAGGGAGGGACAAGGCAGGAACTTAAACGGAAGGCACCACTGCCTGCAAGACCTTTCTCCCAAAAATAGCCTCCGAGGAAGCAAAAGTATCAAATTTGTAGAATTTAGAAAAAGTATGAAGCGAAGACCAAGTCGCCGCCTTACAAATCTGTTCAACAGAGGCCTCATGTTTAAAAGCCCAAGTGGAAGCTACCGCTCTAGTAGAATGAGCTGTAATTCTTTCAGGAGGCTGCTGGCCAGCAGTCTCATAAGCTAACCGAATTATGCTTCTCAGCCAAAAAGAAAGAGAAGTTGCCAAAGCCTTTTGGCCTCTCCTCCTCCCAGAGTAGACAACAAACAATGCCGATGTTTGACGAAAATCCTTAGTAGCTTGTAAATAAAACTTTAAAGCACGAACCACATCAAGATTGTGTAAAAGACGTTCCTTTTTTGAAGGAGGATTAGGACACAGTGACAGAACAACAATTTCCTGATTGATATTCTTATTAGATACTACCTTAGGAAGAAAACCAGGTTTGGTACGTAACACTACCTTATCTGCATTGAAAATAAGATAAGGGGATCACATTGTAAAGCAGATAACTCCGAAACTCTGAGAGCCGAGGAGATAGCTACTAAAAACAGAACTTTCCAAGATAAGAGCTTAATATCTATGGAATGCAAAGGTTCAAACAGAACCCCTTGAAGAACTAAATTTAAACTCCATGGCAGAGCAACAGGTTTAAACACAGGCATGATTCTAACTAAAGCCTGACAAAATGCCTGAACGTCTGCCAGACGCTTGTGCAAAAGAATACAGAGCAGAGATCTGTCACTTTAAGGAACTAGCCGATAATCCCTTTTCCAATCCTTCTTGGAGAAAAGATAAAATCCTAGGAATCCTGACCTTACTCCATGAGTAACCCTTGGATTCACACCAATGAAGATATTTACACCATATCTTATGATAGATTTTCCTGGTGACAGGCTTTCGAGCCTGAATCAAGGTATCAATAACTGACTCAGAGAAACCACGCTTTGATAAAATCAAGCGTTCAATCTGCAAGCAGTCAGACGCAGAGAAATTAGATTTGGATGTTTGAATGGACCTTGGAGTAGAAGGTCCTGCCTCAGCGGCTGAGTCCATGGTGGAAAGGATGACATGTCCACCAGATCCGCATACCAAGTCCTGCGTGGCCATGCAGGTGCTATCAAAATCACTGAAGCTCTCTCCTGCTTGATCTTGGCAATCAGACAAGGGAGGAGAGGAAATGGTGGAAACACATAAGCCAGGCTGAAGGACCAGGGCGCTGCTAGAGCATCTATCAGTGCCGCCTGGGGATCCCTTGACCTGGACCCGTAACAAGGAAGCTTGGCGTCCCGACGAGACGCCATCATATCCAGTTCTGGTTTGCCCCATAGTTGAATCAGCTGGGAAATACCTCCGGATGGAGTTGCCACTCCCCCGGATGAAAAGTCTGCCGACTTAGAAAATCCGCCTCCCAGTTCTCTACTCCTGGGATATGGATAGCTGAGAGATGGCTAGAGTGAACCTCTGCCCATAGGATTATCTTGGAAACCTCCATCATTGCCAGGGGACTCCTTGTTCCCCCTTAATGGTTGATATAAGCTACAGTCGTGATATTGTCCGACTGAAATCTGATGAATCTGACCGCAGCTAGCTGAGGCCAAGCCTGAAGAGCATTGAATATCGCTCTGAGTTCCAGAATGTTTATCGGAAGGAGGGCTTCCTCCTGAGTCCACGAACCCTGAGCCTTCAGGGAGTTCCAGACTGCGCCCCAGCCCAGAAGGCTGGCATCTGTCGTCACTATAGTCCACTCTGGCCTGCGGAAACTCATTCCCCTGGACAGATGGACCCGGGATAACCACCAGAGAAGAGAATCCCTGGTCTCTTGATCCAGATTTAACAGAGAAGACAAATCTGTGTAGTCCCCATTCCACTGATTGAGCATGCAAAGTTGCAGTGGTCTGAGATGTAGGCGGGCAAACGGAACTATGTCCATTGCCGCTACCATTAGGCCGATCATTTCCATACACTGAGCCACTGACGGCCGAGAAGTGGAATGAAGAACACGGCAGGAAGTTAGAAGCTTTGATATCCTGACTTCTGTCAGAAAAATCTTCATTTCTACTGAATCTATCAGAGTTCCTAGGAAGGAAACTCTTGTGAGAGGAGAAAGAGAACTCTTTTCTCTGTTCACTTTCCACCCGTGAGACCTCAGAAAGGCCAGAACAATGTCCGTATGGGACTTGGCGATTTGAAAAGTCGACGCCTGGATCAGAATGTCGTCTAGGTAAGGAGCCACCGATATGCCCCGCGGCCTTAGGACCGCCAGAAGGGACCCTAGAACCTTCCTAAAGACTCTTGGCGCCGTGGCTAACCCGAAGGGAAGAGCCACAAACTGGTAATGCCTGTCTAGGAAGGCGAACCTTAGGAACTGATGATGCTCTCTGTGAATCGGAATGTGGAGATAAGCATCCTTTATGTCCACGGTAGTCATATATTGACCCTCCTGGATCAAAGGGAGGATGGTTCGGATTGTCTCCATCTTGAAGGATGGGACCCTTAGAAATTTGTTTAGGATCTTGAGATCCAAGATTGGTCTGAAAGTTCCCTCTTTCTTGGGAACTATAAACAGGTTTGAATAGAAACCCTGCCCCTGTTCCTCTCTTGGAACTGGGTGAATAACTCCCATAACCAGTAGGTCTTGAACGCAACGTAAGAATGCCTCTCTCTTTATCTGGTTTGCAGATAGTTGTGAGAGATGAAATCTCCCCTTTGTAGATGAACCTTTGAATTCCAGAAGATATCCCTGGGAAACAATCTCTAGTGCCCAGGGATCCTGGACGTCTCTTGCCCAAGCCTGGGCGAAGAGAGAAAGTCTGCCCCCGACTAGATCCGGTCCCGGATCGGGGGCTACCCCTTCATGCTGTCTTAGAGGCAGCAGCAGGCTTCTTGGCCTGCTTCCCTTTGTTCCAAGTCTGGTTAGGTCTCCAGACCGGTTTGGACTGGGCGAAATTTCCCTCTAGTTTTGCATTAGAGGAAGCCGAAGCTTAGACTTTGAAGTAACGTCTGCTGACCAGGATTTAAGCCATAGCGCCTTACGCGCCAGAATGGCAAAACCTGAATTCTTAGCCGTTAGCTTGGTTAAATGAAAAACGGCGTCAGAAATAAAGGAATTAGCTAACTTAAGAGCTTTAATCCTGTCTAAGATATCATCTAACGGGGTCTCCACCTGTAGAGCCTCCTCAAGAGACTCGAACCAAAAAGCCGCTGCAGCAGTAACTGGAGCAATGCATGCAAGAGGCTGGAGAATAAAACCTTGGTGAATAAAAATTTTCTTAAGGAGACTCTCCAATTTTTTATCCATAGGATCTAGGAAAGCACAACTGTCCTCGACAGGGATAGTTGTACGCTTAGCTAGGGTAGAAACAGCTCCCTCCACCTTAGGGACCGTCTGCCACGAGTCCCGTATGGCGACATCTATGGGAAACATCTTTTTAAAGGCAGGAGGGGGAGAGAACGGCACACCTGGTCTATCCCATTCCTTAGTAATAATTTCCGAAAACCACTTAGGGACTGGAAAAACATCAGTGTAAACGGGCACTGCAAAGTATTTGTCCATTTTACACAATTTCTCTGGAACCACAATGGGGTCACAGTCATCCAGAGTCGCTAAAACCTCCCTGAGCAATAAGCGGAGGTGTTCGAGCTTAAATTTAAACGCTGTCATTTCAGAATCGGACTGAAGTAAAGCCTTCCCTGAATCTGAAATGTCACCCTCAGATAGAAACTCCCTTGCACTGGCTTCGGAGCCTAGTGAGGGTATATCGGACACAGGTATAAAGGCGTCAGAAAGCTCTGTATTTGTTCTAGCCCCAGAGCTGTCTCGCTTTCCTTGTAACCCTGGCAGTTTGGACAATACCTCTGTAAGGGTATTAGTCATAACTGCCGCCATGTCCTGTAAGGTAAAAAAATTAGACGCGCTAGATGTACTTGGCGTCAAGTTGGGCGGGAGTTATAGGTTCTGACACATGGGGAGAGCTAGATGGCATAACCTCCCTTTTTTCAGTCTGAGAATTCTCTGGTGATAAATCTTTAAAAGCCATAATATGGTCTTTATAGTTTATAGATACTTCAGTACATTTGGTACACATTCTAAGAGGGGGTTCCACAATGGCCTCTAAACATATTGAACAAGGAGTTTCCTCTATGTCAGACATGTTTAACAGACTAGCAATGACACCAGCAAGCTTGGAAAACACTTTAATAAATGTGAAACAGCAATTAAACAAAAACGGTACTGTGCCTTTAAGAGAAAAAAACTAGCACTTAAACTGCAAAACAGTGTTAAAATGTAGTAAAGACTTCGAAATTTTTACAGTGTGAGTAAGGGACTAAAGCAACATTGCACCCACTTGCAAATGGATGATTAACCCCTTAGCCCCCAAACCGGATTTAAAAAACGTCAACCACCATTAAAAGACAGTGAAGCACCTTGCCACAGCTCTGCTGTGGCTCCTACCTGCCCTCAAATACGATTAGGGAAGAAATAAGCCCTCTATAGTGGTCCTCAGATGCAAGAGGACTCCTCTAGGGAAGCTGGATGTCTCAGTCTGAAAGCAACTGCGCAACAGAAGCGCGAAAATAGGCCCTTCCCACCATGCACTCGATGTCAGAGGGGCCTTAAGGAAATACTCCTAGGAGTATTTGACTATGCCATGTGGAAAACTAGGCCCCAACTAAAAACTTATCACCCTCAGAGAAAAAAACATCCCATTTGTGAAACATGAAAAACGTTTTGTCACCAATTAATATGAGTATTACCCCACTTTGTAAGCATGATCCCAGTCGTTGTAAAATCACTGCATCTAGCTTACCCCAATATACACAAGGATCTGTCAGCATTTTCTAGAATTTATCTCTTTCTCTAGAAATAAAAGTACTGAACATACCTCAATGCAGGTAATCTGCAGACCGTTCCCCCAACTGAAGTTATCCCATACTCTTCAGTTATGTGTGAGAACAGCAATGGACCTTAGTTACAAACCGCTAAGATCATCAACCTCCAGGCAGAACTCTTCTTCTAATTTCTGCCTGAGAGAAAAATAGTACAACGCCGGTACCGTTTAAAAATAACAAACTCTTGATTGAAGGCAAAACTACACTAAATCACCACATATCTCTTTATACTTCCTATCTTGTCGAGAGTTGCAAAGAGAATGACTGAAGGTGGGGGTTAGGGGAGGAGCTATATAGACAGCTCTGCTGTGGGTGTCCTCTTTGCAACTTCCTGTTGGGAAGGAGAATATCCCACAAGTAATGGATGAACCAGTGGACTGGATACACCTTACAAGAGAAATGTCCATATGTATCATAAATATAATATGGGCACATGTGTGAGAGGGTGAGTAAATAAAGGCCTAGACCAAATAAGCTATTTTTCTTAAATGGTCATGCCTCAAAACATGCATGTACAGTATGTAGGAGCAACAACCAGAAGTGTAAACAGTCAGTGAGATAGTGATGACATAAATCAAAAGCCCTCCTCCCACCTACACAGCTATTAATGCTGTTTCAGTATGAAAAACATAATTTATGCTTACCTGATAAATTCCTTTCTTCTGTAGTGTGATGAGTCCACGGGTCATCATTACTTCTGGGATATTACTCCTCCCCAACAGGAAGTGCAAGAGGATTCACCCAGCAGAGCTGCATATAGCTCCTCCCCTCTACGTCACTCCCAGTCATTCGACCAAGGACCAACGAGAAAGGAAAAGCCAAGGGTGAAGTGGTGACTGGAGTATAAATCAAAAAATATTTACCTGCCTTAAAAACAGGGCGGGCCGCC